>NC_142747.1:12887086-13057086 GCF_051943395.1 Hippocampus bargibanti
TTTGACTGAACTTTTCCTGTGGCACTGTAGACGCATTTTAGTAGTTCAAAAAATATCCACTATATCACTAGATACAAAATGTGGAGCAAAAAAAACAAAAAATACAAAAAAAAAAACCGAGGGGCTGCATCAAAGCTTTCGAAAAAGTCCTCCCATTGTCATCGTCTCGGCGTGACTCAGGGCTTCGGAGTGCAGTAAAATGGACTACTTGACAAACAGGTGGATCAGGAAGTGAGGCATGATGGACCAACTCGGAGAGGAAAACGATTGTGATGAAAACGCATGATCACCTAGCGTGATCACCTAATTGTAGAATACAGTTGTCATCGTTCCTAGAGTCAAGAATAACGTGTGTACAATAATTCCCTTGTTTTTTATCAAATTTTTATCAGTATGTTGTTCTGTCACACTGGAGACTAGTAAAAGTGTATACGGATATGCAATATTCAAAAAATTGCGTTCACAAAAGTGCCATATTTATTTACATTTAAGTTAGTCTTTTGCGCTGATGTATGTTTGTTTGACTGCAAATCAACATTACAAGCGGCTACACCAGAGGCCACTGTTGCAAAAAAAGTCCTCAAATTAGTGTTGTGGTGATCAATGGAACTGTGAGTGGCAATTTGCAATTTAAATTGCATCTACACTGCTGATCTAATAGCATATCTGTCAATGTATACGTTTTACTCGTATTTTTTATCATTTGAAATAATGTACGGCATACTACAACTTTTATACAGGAAAAAAAAGTGAACCGATCTTGCAAAGACCATTTTGGCTCAAATCGACAAGGCTGCCACCGATGATCGCTACTATTGTCACAGCAAACCACCATGAGTAATCCTCAATCATATATATATATATATATATATATATATATATATATATATATATATATATATTTCCGTTTGTGTTAGCGTTTTTTTTTTTTTTGTCATTTCAAATAATGTATGGCATACTACAACTTTTATCCCGGAATTGTAATCGTTTATAAGGGCAGCTATTAGCCAAAGTTGACAGGTATGCGAATAAATGGATTAGAGCAAATGTGGAATGTTTCTGTCACTCTCAGCATGTTTTTCTATTCCCCTTACACAGACCATGTAGTGCCGCGTTTTTTTTTTTTTTGTTTTTTTTTTTTTTTTTTGCACAGGAGGGGAACTTCCAGACACCATTTTGTGTTTTCGAGGTTTGATTATCAGAGGAAATGAATTGCTTAAAAGAACCTCTTTCAAAGTGTTCCATGATCCTCGACAGATTTTTGTGCAAGTCAGTCTCCTGTCGCACAAGAGTAGGACAAGATATTGGTTATAATTACAGTAGTTTGGTAATAACGCAACTGGATGACAAATGCGACCAATGCATAGACCAGATTATGTTTTTGATCATTTATGATAATCCCACTTTCTGACAAAAGTACAATTATATAGTAGAGTGTGCATATTTATACAAACTGTCCATGAGAGTGTGCATATTTATACAAACTGTCCATGATTTAGAGTCTTTTATAATCGTGTATGATCCCACCGAGGCACGATTTGTTCCCTTATCTCCCACGGCGGCCAAACATAGAATCCCCCTGTGGGACAAGCCTGCTATTTCCTCTCCGGTCTTGACTGCGGTTAATTGTCTCTAATTGGTAGATGTATATGTTTGTAACTTTATCTTTTTCTGTGTTTGTGGAGGTTTCTTTTCAAGTCTAAATATGTCTCGAGTTTGACGCGGGTCATTCATTAGCCACAACGCTAGTTGTCTTCCGATATATATATATATATATATATATATATATATAAAGTGCACCAGATTATAATGCGCACATTCATTGATTGACATATTTTAAACCATTTTCCTAATATAAGGCACAACACATTATAAGGCACTACAGTTGAAGCTGTGGTTACATTATATACCCATAAGACGGTGCTGGAATAAAGGGAATGTCAATAAAACTGTCAGATAGTCAGATGCTTAATATTCCAGGGTTTAATCAGAGTTGATCACAATACAATAATAAATATAATTTGCATAGATTATAAATCTTCGTTCTTTAAAAAAATTATTGTCCGTCGAGGACTTCATGGAATATTTTGACCTTAAAATATTCAGAAATAAACAAATTATGTTTTTTTCAACGCTAAATATAAAAATAAGTATATAATAATAAGTATAATAATAATAATTTTATACTGTATATTACAGCATGGACCGCACACTACTTCTACAGGGGAAAGAATGGTGCCTGCTGACAGTCCTTGCGAAACCTGTTGTGGCTCAATATTACTTCAAATATAAGACGCACCGGCATATAAGGCGCGGAGTCATCTATTGAGGAAAATCAAGGCTTTTGGGTGCACGTTATATACCAGAAAATATGGGAGCTGTGTGTATTTGATAGTAGTGCAGTGCTGTGGAAGACTGAAAGTGTTTGGTAGTGTAGTGATTCACATCGCCAAATGGCCCATACACAATTGCCCCGTGCGACTTGCTGACAACCACTCTCGAGTGTAATGGATGGATGTTCAGTGCAATATCTCTGCGGGGGATGTCTAGTTGGATATAAAGATACGGTGTGGCACTGTTTTGTGACAAAGCTCTGGATTTTATATCTGGTGTAAGAGAATAAAACATTATGGAACAGTCGCTGCACTGATTAGAGACATATCGCTTTCTCTTTTGAATGAGTGACCACTTGTGCCATTTACATGTATTGTGTATTATATCCCCAGATGTGCGTGACTTTTTTTTAGACTCAGATAACAAATCCCAATGCCCCTTTCCTAACCAGCACTGCATTGTGCCGCAATGTATTGGTGTGTGTGAGCACAGGGGGCTCTCTGTTCATGTGCTGTAGCAGTGCGGTGTCTGTTTCTGTTAAAAGCTCTTCTGACACAAAACAAAAGTATTTTGTCTGCCGGCAAACTGTGAGAGACTACTTTAGTTGTTTGGAAAGGAGCAGATAACAAAACGAAGGGGGTTGGGGGGTCAAAATGTCAGGCATAGACAGCGTATATGCAACCGTATTCATCTTACTTTGGACTCTGATACCGATACAGGAATAATGTAATTGGTGAATGACCCGTACACTGTGAAACAAAATGGAAACGTTTCTCACAAACAAGTCAAGCATTGCGCAATAGTCAGTGGGAATCTTCTGACATTAGAAATAAAATAAATTGTAAAAATATATTTTTTAGCAAGTTACATCATATCCACATTTATATATATATATATATATATATATATATATATATATATATATATATATATATACATACATACAGTAAAGTCTCGTTATATCGATATTCTCGGGAGTCCGATATAACCGGGACTATCGATATATCCGACCCTGCGCGCATGTAATTTTCTCCTTGCGTTCATAGAAATAGTATCGTAATAAGCGGTACTATCGATATAACCAGACTTTACTATATATATATATATATATATATATATATATATATATATATATATATATTTTTTTTTTTTTTTTAATATATTTTTTTTATTTTATTTTATGGTCCTTTAAAATTAGTTTCCTTAAAAATTATGCGGATTAGTTCAACACATTGTAATCGCTTGGATTTTTTTCCAGTGTACATACTGAAGCGAGGGAGTCTTTATGAAGGTATCCGTTCTATTGAATGTTCGTTTGTGAATGTCCAATTGTCCTTCGTGTGTGTGTGTGTGTGTGTGTGTGTGTTACACTTTCAAATTCCTTCCTGAGTGAATGTGAGGTGATTTCTTTCACTCTATCATGACAAGTCTGTGCTTTTGTGTGTTTGCCTCGAGTATGCAATGGAATTTAGACATATATATACATATACATATATATATATATACATATACATATATATATATACATATACATATATATATATATACATATACATATACATATATATATATATATATATATATATATATATATATATATATATATATATATATATATATATATATATATATATGTGCCAGGGACAACCAATCTCAAGGTGTGGAATACAGTGCAGTGAGTAAGAGGAGATCTTGTTCTTGAATCTGTGACGATTCGAGGTTATCAAAGGCAATGCCCTAAGGGATGACGTTGTTTTGCACCCGTGTAGTGCACCGTGTTTACCACAACAACCAATAAACTACACCAAAGCTTTCAGGTAAACAAATGAAGGTTCTGCATCACATATGCACGCAATGAGTTGTACCGTATTAAATATAATGATGCATAATAAATGCTATGAAATAGATTACACTATTACATAATAGATGAATTTGATAAAAGGATGTCAAATTATACGAGTGTATTTCAAACGAGGTTGCAAGTTCATTCATTGATTCATTCATATGGATTTAAGCAGTGGTGGGCCATCAGAACTTGCAAGGCCTTGACTGCTGGCCTAAAAATATCTGAATCACAGACTAATATGAATTATATTTTGCCCATGAATTCTTTTAAAATAATTCCAAATTGTCTTTCAGCTTCCTCTCATTGCTTTTTCCCTGTTGTGCTGCTTCAAGATGTTTAAAGGCTTTCTGATTCTGATTCTTTTCGTATTTAGGCATTTAACCAATCACATTTCAGCCATCATTTGTTACTAGGGTCAGAAATGTACGCTTTCACAACCTTTTCTGTGGACCCTGTCATTAAGAAAGGTAGAACAGATCCGAAGATAGCAAAAAAAATAAAAATAATATTGCAATTTTTTGAGGTTATCGTGAATCCACACGTTCACAGTAAAAATTCCTACAGTTTATTGACAGTATTGTGAAGTGTCCTTGTGTCACGGTTTGCGAGGTGGTGATGGCGGGTTCGGATCCCAAAAAGCAGGCAGGAGGGAGCAGGAGGTTGTTTGACAAATTGTATTAAAATAAAGGTCAGCAGTAACAAAATGTAAAACATCAAAATGATCTGAATGGAAAAAATACAAAGTAGCAAAAGAAAACCAAGTGTAAAAGTCCGCCAAGGTTAAACAAACACGTACACAATGCATGCTGCAACCAAGCAGCAAACAAACAATGAATCGGCACCGGATGATCGTGCCAGGTGTCTTTTTAAGTGTCATTGATTATAACGACCAGCACCTGCGAGGCTGCCGGCAGGGCTGACGTCGCTACCCGCTGGTCGCCAATTTGATCGGGACGACCAGCACCTGTGCAGGTGCAGGCGGGGCCGACAGTGCCCCCCGTTGGTCGCCAACCAGATCATGACACCTTGAGAGTTTTGAAAGGCGCTTATAAATGAAATGCATTTTATTATTATTCAGTTCCTTCAAGTCACAAGTTATTTCCTGGCCAACGGCATCCTCTAGTGGACGTGTAGTAAATCACACCACACTTGCAGTAGTGGAGTGATTCAGACCTAGCACAACTGAAGGCCTAAGAGTCACATACATGGCCCGCCACTGGATTTAAGTACACTCAGCACAATGGAGGAAATATTTAAAAGTGCTTTTTTTATTCGAAAATCATGCTGAAAAACTCTAGGTCAAAAATATACTTGATGTTAAAAAAAGGGAATGAAATACTTTAGGTAAGAACTAAAAGCCGAGAGCGATCGGCACATATTGTTCACAATGGGGTCAACAGTACAAAATAACAACAACAAGGCCCCAACATTTTTTTTTCTTTACAGTCATGTAACGCATGCACAGAAGAAGGTCACAAGGACAGTTTGCATTCAAAGGTTTTTCAGATCAAAACTCCTTCGCAAATATGCATACATATACGGTGGCTCACATAACCAGCAAGTTGTTTTACTTGTTTTTGTTTTCAAGTCATGTCATGTAACAGTGCAATTCCAGCCATTGAGATATTGAATGGATTTGGTAAATGAACGTCACCCGCTACGTCCGCACAATTAACATATTTTCCAGTGTATAAGGCGCACCAGAGTATATGGTGCACCCCCAATGAATGGTGTATTTTAAAACGTTTTCCATATATATGGCGCACCTTCAATGAATGAAAAAAAAACGGATACAATTATAACATATAAATATATTTTAAAATTCCAAATATAAGGCACACTACATTAAAAGGCGCGACAGTAGAGGCTGGGGTTCAATATTACTTCACATATAAGGCGCAGGGTCATCATTTGAAGAAAATGAAGGCTTTTGGGTGTGCTTAACACCGGAAAATACGGTAACTCACAGCCTTTGTTCGGTCCGGATTGGAATATGTCGACAAGGGGCAAAAAGGAAACAATTTTGATCCCCCTTTCAAGGATTGAGAAGGTAATTGTGCCTCCTGCGAATCATTCAAACAGGACATCCATCTGTCTGCTTTTACCTTCCATTCATGATGACAGCGTGTGTGACTTCCCTAGCAAGGGTGCACAAGCACTCTGTCTTCTCGCCACTTGGAGACAATATCGTCTTTGTTTTTTTGGATAACAAAAGGGCAATCCCTCCGTATGTTCCCACCTCTTTAGTCCGAAAAGCCACCTTCGTCATCGTCGTCGTCGTCATCATCTGAGCTCGGGCCACCTGATTCGGAGCTGGGATCTTTAGTGCTGGCCTCTGAGATCATTCCGTCTGAACTGTCAATCTCTATGGACGTCTGTGATAGGTACAGGTGGATGGACCTCATTGGGTGGCTAGGACGCGGCAAGAAGTGCGCCGTTGGCGAGACAAGAGCAACACAACACAACACACAGCCGCACAAACACACACAGAGTGAACACATGCATGCATGTTCATGAATGTTTCATGTACACGCATGTGAAGAAGACATCACAGACATAGAAGAAAAGACAGACGAGCAGATGATACACACAGCAGCAAGGACAAAGGGTCAAAGGTCAGACAGGGTATCAAGAAGTTGCCTAAACTTGATCATAATGGGTAAATTTCACCTTTGACCATATGAACCACCACCGGTATTTACAGTAAAGCCACCTTTTTTTCGCAAGAGGCAAACAAACGGCTTGACCGTCAACAGGGAGATCTGAAAACCCAAGAATGCAAAGTGGAGCCCAAGCAAGAGAAGACATTTTTCATTCGATGAGCTGTTCCAGACATGAGAACAGCTAATGGTTGAGCACTGACTCAAACTGGCAGTGATGATTACTGCTTTTCTCCAAACTAAAGCACCTTTAATATTCGTCTCAGCGCACAGGTGACAAAGTCAAGGCCCAGGGGCCAAATCTGGCCCACCACATCATTTTATTCAGGCCGTGAAAGCAAATCAAGCATGTCAAATGCAATGATGCTTGCTAAAGTCAGAAACAACATTCCAAATTGTCCCACGTAAACCTCAATAACTATCATTAAATTTTGTTTCAAATTTGAAAACAAGTTATTCATTAACTCATTCACTACCAGATGATGTGCAAAAAAAGCGTCCACTCGAGTGCCAGGGTTTTTGTCATTTTCACTCAAATTCCAGCACCGACAGAATACTGAGTTTAGGACTACATAAACATTTAAAGCAGAGTAAGAAACCTAAGACTCTTTCATCACACTTTTTCATTAGAAAAAAGAGGTAATTCTTAAATGATATGGGTCTGGAGTTATATGAGCTTGAAATGTTTGTCTCAGAGCCATAAAATAAAACCGGGTTATTACACATTTGCTTTTCTTTTGCTCAAGACTGCATCGACCATCTTACTTGTACTGCACTGCCATTTGAAATGTATTAGTCGGCAAAAAAACACTGGGCATGCACCATTGTTTAAATGCCACGTCACCAAAACATATTGTCGAAAAGGAAATGCTGTTTGACATCAATTTAAGATAACAGGAAAAGACGCGGTGATTTAGAAAAAGACAAGTAAAGGCACATTGTTATATTAAAAAAAAGAATGTTCTGTGTCTACAAATTTTACATACAGTCAGTCATCTCCTTACTGGGAACCCCCCCTTGAAAGATTGTGGTTGGAGAGGAAGTTAGAAGTTGAATGTCCAGCGGGAAAGAATCAAAGGCCCCAGGAAACCCGATCGCCCACAGTCAGATGGAGAGTAAGAGAGGAAGTCTATGATTCTTTCCGTTCCTCTCTCTATCACCGCCTTCCACCGCCATGTTTCTCCTGGCCTTACCACACTGTGGGATCTTTTCTCTCTTTGCGGGGAGCTTCCACTTCCCCTTCCCGCTTTTGTCGCTTCCTCTTGCACCGTCGGCAAGACACGATGATGATGAGGAGGAGAACCACGACTGCAATCCCTCCGCCAATGGCAAATGCCAACAGGAGGAGCTCAGAGAACGATGCTGGAGAAGGAACCAAAAAAGTCGTAATTCATCCATCCATCCATCCATTTTCTGTACCTCATTATTCCTCATTAGGGTCATGGGGGTACTGGAGCCTATCTCAGCTGTCTTCGGGCACGAGGCGGGGGACACCCTGAATTGGTTGCCAGCCAATCGCAGGGCACACAAAGACGTACAACAGTCACTCTCACACTCACACCTAGGGACAATTTGGAGTCTTCAATCTGCCTGCCATGCATGCTTTTGGAATGTGGGAGGAAACCGGAGGACCCGGAGAAAACCCACGCGTGCCCGGGGAGAACATGCAAACTCCACACAGGGAGGCCAGACCGGGATGCAAACCGGTGACCTCTGGACTGTGAAGCCGGTGTGCTAACCACTTGAATACCGAGCCGCCTCATTGATTACATAAATGAAAGTATTTTCGTTGAGAAATTACATTTTTTTGTGGCTTCCTCCTCACCCTCCAACTTTTCAGTGCATAATTGAATATGCAGTTTGATTTCTTAACACATCATGTGGGGAAACTAAATCCAACCTGTAGTGACGACCCGCAGTCGAATCTCTCCAACAGAGCCGTGCACATCCGGCGGGTTCTTGACCTGGCACGTGTAGGTGCCGTTGTAGGTGAACTTCACTTGACGGATTATGATGGAGGCGTCCTGGCTCATGATGTCACCAGCCCAGATGATGCGATTCCGAAAAATGCCTTCCTGAGGAGGGTACGGCTTCTGCTGGTAGTGAAATACCTTTACCACAGACACACACACACACACACACACACACACACACACACACACACACACACACACACACACACACACACACAAAGAAGTCCTCACTTGTCAAAAATATCCTCACTACATATGGTATAAAATCACAGTGGTCCTCACAAGAACAGCCATCCAAACATACACACACAAAGTGTAATTTATTTATATGAATACTGAGCAGATGTCAACTGAAGAACGGGATGGATGCTCCCTCATAAATGCTGAGGCGCCAGTCAAAACTTACCGATTCCTCTCGACCTGGTTTAAGGGGTCTGAAGCTCCAGGAGATGGTGATGGAATTAGGGTTGATATTTGAGTTGGTATCGAATGTACACTTCAGACGAATGTCCGTCCCGTTGACTGCCTCCACATCAGTAGAAGTATAAATACGGATCCCTCTGACCCGCATCATGCCTACAACAGAAGACATATATCAAACTAATTTTTGTCGCGGGCCACATTGTAGTTACGGTTTCCCTTTGAGGGCTGTTATAAATTTAGGGCAACCATTAAAATGTTTAATTCCCTCCTCACATTACATACACAGCGGACAACAAATTGATGAATAACTAGTTTTAAAGGACAACCGACGTCTAATAATTTGTAAAATGGCTTCAAATGACTTCTACTGAGCGTATTTTACAAAGATTCCACCGCATATAGCTATATTTTACGTTTTAAGACTCGTGCTGAATATTCCGGAAGTCTTGTTTTTGAGTTGGTGACGAGTCCGTACGTGACGTCACTGAAGGAACACCCCTGACCAAAAAAAAAGGACACATTGTCGCAGTCCTTCCATCACGTCAATGCTTGTTTGGTCTGAAAACCTCGTGTTACGCCAGAAGAGGGCGTCCAAGCTCCATATAAGGAATGCTCACCCACAGAAAAACTGATCCTGTGACTGTAAAGTGACCTTGAGAGTTTTGAAAGGCGCTTATAAATGAAATGTATTATTATTATTATTATTATTATTATTATTATTATTATTATTATTATTATTATCAGCCTGTGGAAACGCAATACACTGTCATGTCTACACGAGGTCGCCATTTTCTTCTGCCTCTTTTTGGGTGAGACATTTACCCCCAATGTTGCCTCAAAATGGCACGGAATACATTCTTTAATCGATTGCAAACATGCATGCTTTCCTCTTCGGAACTATTTGAATCATATTCATAACTGGATGTGTAACGAGAAAGCATATTCTCTGAATCTGAAGCCATTGTTTTGATTCTCCAGCAATGCAAGACATCTTGGCGTGACGTCACGAACTGGGGCGGGACTTTCTGAAAATGCCCAATTCGCAGCTCAATTTTTTGCAGATTTTGGACACTAAGTCATTTTTATTGGTGTTTTGCATTTGAATAACAATATCATCCTGTGTGTTTTGGGTATTTTAGATGCTATAAAACGTTTTTCTGATGTCAGTTAGGAAACAAAAAGTGACGACGGTTGTCCTTTAAACTTAGAAGGAAAAATAAGACAAAAAAAACAAGAAAAATTAATATATGAGGCAAAGTTTAAATACTACTACTATTAATAATAATAACACACTGGGGGCTTTGGATTTCATTTGCATGCCATTTGCCTGTATGGAATCCAAACGTCAGGTATTTTCAGAGATCCTTTTCACACTTGATAATTGCAACAGCCACATTTTAAATTTTCAAAGACAGACGGCAGACCACGTGAGTGCAGTGTTAACGTTGTCGCTTCACTTATGGCAGCTACAGAGGATGTCTGAATGCTATTGCAACATTTCAGGAGGAGCTCCTAATCAAACGAGTCTACCTACCAAAATAAAACCAAATTCACTTTAGCAATCACAGTGAAGCTGTGTGCACGTTATCCTACCGTCACTGTTATTATCTTTCAAAAGTGCAAAGAGGAGGAATTGTTTTCACATGCTGCATTTCTGTGGGCAGGATAACATGTACTGTATACACATCCTCAAAACATCCATGTTATTTCATTTCTACTTATTTTTATCAGTTAGTTAGTCGATATATGTATGTAGTTGAGTTATATGTATATGTTAGTTTAGTATCCATGTACGTAGCTCAGTTAAAACCCTAAGCTATCTTGTTTCAGTCGAATATAATATTCATCATTGTATTTCACAGCTGATAGGTTCTTTTCAAAATGACATCACTCCTGTGGTCTATATCTGCTGGAGACAACTTCCAAGTGCTCTCTCTCTCTCTCTCTCTCTCTCTCTCTCTCTCTCTCTCTCTCTCTCTCTCTCTCTCTCTCTCTCTCTCTCTCTCTCTCTCTCTCTCTCTCTCTCTCTCTCTCTCTCTCTCTCTCTCTCTCTCTCTCTCTCTCTCTCTCTCTCTCTCTCTCTCTCTCTCTCTCTCTCTCTCTCTCCCCCCTGCCATGAAGAGCATTCTCTAGCTGCCTGAGAAATAAATAATCATTTTTCTCTGTCACTTTGCTTCCTGCCGAGTGAATATTTAGACCAACACAAGTGAAGAAGCGACCCAGGAGAAGAACATTATTATTCACCTAAACACACACACACACACACACACACAACATCTACAGATTTTCACACTCTGGATTTTTTTTCTACTCGGCAAAGCTCGGGGTGTTTTATTTGTTGGGTTTGTGTGTATTCTGATTTGATTCAGCTACATTGCTCAGTGACCGTGGGAATATGTGTGCGGCTTTCCGTCTTTATTTGTACCCTGTCAGTGACCATTCCAGTCAGCTGGGGTAGGCTCAAGCTCTCCGTTGTCCTGAATGAGCATCCTCGAAAATGTGATTACGAATCATTTGTAGTCCTTTACATACTACATAAACAGTTCCCCAAGGCAAATCTCAAAGCAGTTCAGGCGTCCTTGCCCTGTGGCTTTTTAATCTACACAGCCTTGAATTAAATCGTCTTCCAGACTGAACCTTGTCAAGACAGCATTAACATTAGGGTAATACTTTGATGTAAAAATTACTTAGCAATAAAAATAATAAACTATGGCTCATAATCCAAAGGTCATACAACAGATTGCAGCAATTTTGACTTTGGACCAGGACAAAATGAGGCAAAACGTCTGTGTACGCTCTTAGTCATACAGGAGTGGTCCATCGATGAAAATTTTTCTTCAGCCGTCATCTGTACTTCTTTGAAGTTGTCGGACGTTTCGCTTCTTATCCAAGATGCTTCGTCAGCAAACTAAAGTCTTACTGGTAGTATAGGCTCTATATATATCTCTACTGTCCAGACATGGTGGTGCCGGACACAGCTATGATAGTACGAACGATCCAAATTGAACCTCACCTCACCATTACGGTTAAACAAAATCCTTCCCTTAACCGTAATGGTGGGGTGAGGTTCAATTTGGATCGTTCGTACAATACACTGTTTAGGCAACATAGGGTTAGTCTTGCTGATGAGGTGATACCAGGGAAATTGGGCAATCAGGCCAGTCGTCAGTCAGAACAATAGAAGCTATCAGTGGAGCTGCAGGGATTAGTCCTCTGCTCCCCCCAACCTGAGAGCAAAGACCTATCACAGCAGTGGCCTAAACTACCAGTAAGACTATAGTTTGCTGATGAAGTTTATTGGATAAGGAGCGAAACATCAGAAACCTTCAAAGAAGTACAGATGACGGCTGAAGAAACCTTTTCATCGATGAAAATGAGGCAAACTAACTCTTAATCATATTCACCTTTAGGACCAATTTCAAATTTACAATTGACAAAGCCTCACAGCTTCTGTCTGTGAGATGGACGTGCTATCCGCAATCACCACCGCGTCGCGAGTGGAATACTAAAAGCACGACCAACGACGCTCGCTAAATCATATTGCTCAAGACAAGAAGCATTCCGAAGGGCTATTTGGAGTCATGTTGTTCCTTCCAGGCAGCAGATAGCCAGGAAAATGTCAGCAAGACTAGAGAGCCTTAGCAGCACGTTTTCTTTCTTATCAGGCTGGAGATTATTTCCTGTGGGCCGGGATGAGAGTGTGGGGCACCCAGACGCCCCCCTCCCTGTACCATTAATTAGGCATCTCTCTCATCGCTAGATTCTGACCGCCTTAGATCACTATAACTTGATTCAAACGGGCCTGATGAAAAGTGAGAGAAGACAAATGTTGACATACAGTAAAGTCTCGTTATATCGATATCGGTTATATCGATAGTACTGCTTATTACGATACTATTTCTATGAACGCAAGGAGAAAATTTACATGCCGCAGGATCGGATATATCGATAGTCTGGTTATATCGATATTTTTTCCGACTCCCGAGAATATCGATATAGCGAGACTTTACTGTATTTCCATCGCATTTGTGACCAAAAAAAATAATAATTCAAACATACCAAGACGTGCATCCAAGGCTAATATGACAAAAAATGTTTTGCAAAACCCTGCATTGACATGACTCCAAAAGCAGTGGTAAATCATGCCCATGTGCAAACACATGCAATTTATTTGTCTGTAAGATCCCCACATTTCTCTTAATAAACATTTTGATAATTATTCAGATTATTTGCCTAGCTGTGGGATTGATTGGCAAACACTCCAGGGCAAATTTTACTTTCCACATGACAATGTTGTGAGGAATCACCCATAGAGATGAGCAAGGATGTAATTCCTCCTCCAATCAAATTATTTAAACGCTCAATTGAACACTACTTTTGGCATAAAGTGAACACATTTCCAAAGCTATAACACATCATGACACATATCTCCCTTAAACTAATCAGTAATTGAATTTAAACAAGCATCGCTAATCTACGCTTTCAAGTACAGCCGAATACCGTTTAATTTTCAATTAAGAGCAAATTGAAGACTGCCAACTCTGATGCTCATTAACACAATTGCTTTGCTGGATTCTTAAGAGTTTAAATCACTTTAATGGTCATTGCTGTGAAGTTTGATTGGAGTGAAAGTGTAAAAAAAAACATTTATTTCCACTGCCTAAAATTGGGTACATTTTACATGATTTTCATGGGATATTTTTACCACTCTCCAAATCAGGAGATAGGGCAAATAAAAAGAGTTTCAATTACAACATGAGCTCACGTGGTGAATGACAACAGGATAATGGATTTTGTACTGGAGCTCGTTAGGAAGAATTATTTGTTTCGGTCTTTGTCAAGCCATTCTTCCACCCCACCATATCTCTCTGTCTGGTCTAAATCTTTCCCGTGTTTAATGTGAACATCCTGCTTGGCTAATGTCAACCACACCCATCTTTTAGGGGGAAAGAGCAGAAAAGAGAAACATTGAGAATGAAGCTATGGGCCATGCAGTCGTGTGAGCTTTGCCTAGAAGAAAAAAAATCCTGAGTGGAGATTTGTGAAAATCTGTCGATAGTAGTATGTTTGTGTGTGTGCGTGTGCGTGTGTGTGTGTGTGTGTGTGTGTGTGTGTGTGTGTGTGTGTGTGTGTGTGTGTGTGTGTGTGTGTGTGTGTTTGCGAGTGTGTGCGGAGGGGTAGGGATACAGACAGTTTGGATCATTTTTTTGATTTCTTTGACATGGTATTTTAAATGCTCTGTAAACTGCTTCGTTACAGCTGCAATGATGTCATATGCTCGAAATAAAACTGCATTGTATTATATTGTATTGTATTGCCCATAGTGTAGCTCTATCAAGTCAATGCATATTCTGCCATGATTCTACTATATGTGCCTGATAATGCAGTGCGCCCTACATATGAAGACAATTTTGAAATAGGCCATTCATTGAAGGCTTTATAAGGCAAATCGCCTTCTGTGTGGAAACTTCGATACCATACTCATTGAAAGACTGAGATCTTGATTGAGAGACAAGTAATATTTGAAATATGCACAATGTTATTTAAAACATGAAAATATAACATATTCATTATTTTTTTAAAGATTTTAGTGGGTTGATAATTTTATCTTGCATGGTCAACAGGCGCCAATTGATAGTGACTCCCCTGGTGGACACATCAAGTACTGCATAGATTTATTCAAGGTTGTTCTGGGCCTTTCCTGTGGAACAGCACACCTGTGTCTCTGTTAAAATGATTGTAGAGGAAACACAACACAAGTATGTGGACGAAACACGAATAGCTCCGTGTAATACAAAGAGCCCCTTCTCTGAGTGCGGCTTTGCTGATTTTTTTCTTTTGGCTTTTTGGAAACAAGGCCTGTCTTTCATGGTCAGGATTCAAAGCTGGAAAGAATAGTTTCAGGTAACTGTGCAAAACAGGAGGACAGAGACTGGTGAAATGTACTCTACATGGAGCCAGCCTATTTTCAATGTGGCCTATTTTCAATGTGGACATTTGCTCTATTTCTCTCATTTGCTGTATTTCTGAATGAGTGATCTACATATTGGCAGTGGCAAAGAAAAGAAAAGAATGGGAAGGGTTGAGTTTGATTTTGAAAACTAAATATAGAGAATATTAACTCATTCACTGCCATTCACGAATGTATTTGGAAACTGGAAATATGACGTATAGCGCCAAATTTGTTCGGGTTTTGTTTTTTTCATGCTTGGATGCCGATAAAGCGCTGGCCATGGCGTCTGGCAATGTTTTTTTCCCTTTCCACAAGGGGGAAGCATTTCCCTTGTTTCCATGTTATCGATTTTTTTTCCAGCTTCCGCGGTTGTTCAAGCGTTATATAAACCAATATGTATGTATTGCATTGTATTTTGGACAACTGCCCTCATTTCAAGCTCATATAACTCCAGACCCATATGATTTAGTATTTAACTCTTTTTCTGATGAAAGAACAGAGTCTAAGGTGAACCGGCGATAAGAAGAAAGGAGGGTGGGCGCAGAGCGCCGACGCGTATGTGGAACTGTTGCGGATGTCCCTGATCCACTGGTGGAAAGACGCTTTGATCCTCTCCTCTTTCATCTAGAACTGCTTCATGTCATCACAAAGAGGGTACAGCAAGTCCTGAAGAATGAATGACTCTGTGTCTTTGTTTTGTCATATTGTCTTTGTGCTGTCATATTATTTGTTATTTAGTTGTTGTTTTTTTTTTGTTCTTTTGACTTCAAGACGGCGCCACGAGAGTGGCTGCCTTTCCAGCAGCTCATGTATTTTGTTTTTCTTCTTTCATTCCTTTCATCACTTTGCTGCTGTGAAATGTAAATGTATCCACTGTGAGACTAATAAAGGCAAATCCAATCCAATCCAGTCCTAAAACTCAATATCCTGTGGGTCCTGGAATTCAAGTGACAATGACAAAAACCCTGGCACCGGAGTGGAAATATTTTTGAACGTCTGGCAGTGAATGAGTTAATATATCATGCATTGATACATTTTGGCACATTAATATAAATAGGTGGGTGGGGTGCATCAAAAAATTTGTCCAATCCATAAACGGTAATTTGCATTCAAATCCAAATCACTTCTAATACAGGTTACATATTTCTTCGTAGAACTGAATTTTTGTGTGCTGAAGTACACAAAAAAATTGGTTGTACGCACACCAGTAAGTAATCTGTATATATTAATAATAAGAATAAAACATTTCATTAATAAGCGCCTTTCAATTGCCATCCACCGGTTCTAGATCGCCACGCTCATCTGCATTGCTCAGATGACATTGAAAGATTGGCCATTGGATAAATCCAAAAGATGCTCAACTCAAACTCGCTTGGCCTCTGTGCTGTTTGCTTTCTGTGACACTCGAGCAGTTAGGACTCTCAAAGGACAGACAGATGTCCTACCGAGGTGGGTCAACACAGCCCAAGCGTGTTAATAACAAAGTGAAGCTTTGTTAAATGGATTCACCGTTGTGGTTAGATTGGAAACACCATTAAACTATTACATCCAGACAAAGTGGAGTACAACTGCTGACTGAATGTAGCCGAAGCCTAAACAAGCAAAGGAATCGCCGGTATGCCGCAGTCAACAACAGCCATCTGTTCCCTCTCCCTAGTGTGTGTTAGTGCGTGTGTGTAGTGTGTGTGTGTGTGTGTGTGTGTGTGTGCGTGCGCATGCGAGAAACAAGAAAGTCAGGACAGGTTGGCACATGTTAACTATGTTAGCTTCACACGTGAAAACGATCAGGGTTGTGAAATTAATAAAACGCTCACCCCCTTCTGTGAAAAATATCAAAAATTAAAGAAAAAAATGCTGTTTGTAAACTCACACTTGTAAAATTCTGCTGCATGGACATAAATACAGTCAAACCTTGGTTTTCTACCATAATCTGTTCCAAAAACCTCTTTGAAAACCGATTTGTTCGAAAACCAAAACAGCACTTTCCAATATAATCAATGTAAATTTCTTTTAGCTGTTACAACTCTAGAAAATAATTTTTAAAGCACTTTTAACTATTTTGGATTGGATTGGATGAGCCTTTATTAGTCTCACAGTGGAGAGATTTACATTTCACAGCAGCAAAGTTATGAAAGGAAAGAAAGAAGTCGAAAAAAAGAAAATACAGGTGCTGCTGGAAAGGCAGCCACTTTTGAAGGCAAAAGAACCCAATTTTACAGTATAAACTAGATAAACAGTGAATAATAAGTGCAGGTCATTTGTAAAATACTATGAAAAACAACCTGTAATATGATTTATCGTCACCAATTTTAACATCAACTTTAACATTCAACATCTCTCTCTCTCTCTCTCTCTCTCTCTCTCTCTCTCTCTCTCTCTCTCTCTCTCTCTCTCTCTCTCTCTCTCTCTCTCTCTCTCTCTCTCTCTCTCTCTCTCTCTCTCTATATATATATATATATATATATATATATATATATATATATATATATATATATATATATATATATATACAGTAAAGTCTCGTTATATCGATATCGGATATATCGATAGTCCCGGTTATATCGATACTATTTCTATGCACGCACGGAGAAAATTACATGCAAACAGGTTCGGATATATCGCTAGTCCCGGTTATATCGATATTTTTTCGGACTCCCTTGAATATCGATATAACGAGACTTTACTGTATATATACAGTAAAGTCTCGTTATATCGATATTCAAGGGAAAGACAGCCACTTTTGAAGGCGTGTGGGCACCTATATATATATATATATATATATATATATATATATATATATATATATATATATATATATATATATATATATATATATACAGTAAAGTCTCGTTATATCGATATTCAAGGGAGTCCGAAAAAATATCGATATAACCGGGACTATCGATATAGCCGACCCTGTTTGCATGTAATTTTCTCCGTGCGTGCATAGAAATAGTATCGATATAACAGGGACTATCGATATATCCGATATCGATATAACGAGACTTTACTATATATATATATATATATATATATATATATATATATATATATATATATGCAAGGGGCGTGTCTTTGGGCAGTAGGCGGGGGACATCCTGGACCAGTTGCTCACCAAGTACAGGGCACACAAACTTTTCAAACCACATTATGCTTGCTTTAAAATCATACTCTTCAGGACCAATGCTAGGACTTCACAAATCTTTCTGCATTTCCTTTGCCGCAAATCATATCTTGGCTCAGACTGTCTCCTGCCAACTTCTTCTCATTGATGAAAATAAGCAAATCTTTCTTTCTATTGTGTTTCTTTTTTAGGATGCTGCTGATGGTCGATTTCACATCTCAAACTCCTGAACAAACAAAGACACATGCACAAGACTCATATTTCACTATTAGCATTTACATGGATCTCAACCATACACGTCCGCTCGTGATGGAACGATACAAACAACGACGACTCACAAGGGAACGCGACACGAAGATAACGTACGATGTGCGGAGATCTCAACCAGACACGTCTGCTATTTTATCTTGATTGAACAATGCAAACATGGCTGCTCAAAATGGAACACTACACGAGGATGACATCATATTTGCGGAGATCTCAGCCAAACGCGTCTATTTCTTCGTAAAAAAATGATTCAACATTACTAATGCATCGGTGATAATGATCAATGCACGACATGAGGACATGACGTATAAGGAAGCGGCGGGTAGTCGAGTGGTGCATTCAGGTGCGTTCAGTTTGGTCAACAACCGATTTTCGGTTGTCAACTGAGGCATAACAAAACCTGAAATCTTTTGTCAAAAACCAAATTGGTCAAGAACTGAGACGTTCGAAAACCGAGGTTTGACTGTTCTCGAAATTCCTGCTCCCTGAATGTGACATGTACTAGTTGAAATTATTTTAAAACTACTATCTGCAGTCAGCAGAATATTTGTAAATATAGCTAGTTAATCAACAAAGTGTAATCTTGTACGAGTCTCTTAATGTTCAAGGTCAGGGAACCGTATTCAAGGGAAGCAATTCAGTAGCCCCAAAGGTACCACTCCAAGGACAAGAATTGCCGAAAGCCACCTACAGTGGAACTTCAGTTCAAATTCACAAACAAATATCATTCCTTTCATAACTTTGATGCTGTGAAATGTAAATTTCTCCAATGCGAGACTAATAAAGGCAAATCCAATCCAATCCAAATATGTTACCAAAACAGATTTTAGGACAATTCTACGCTTCAACTCCATAGGTTCTGCTTTCTTTCACCCCTTGTCAAGTCTTTCAGGTGTCTCATTTGTTTTTTTTCTGTGAGTTTTATGAGTAATGCAAACATTGAAGAACCTGTTTAGATTTTTTTCATTTTCAAACCTGTATGAGGCAGTCTTTGATTTGATTGGACAAATCACAACATTGGACAAAAAGACAAGTGTAAATAAAATGTTCTGGGGTGAATGTGCTCTTTTTGCGTCTGTAATGGGCAGCATTTTCACAGCCCCAATCTGTTCAGGGAAAAGGTTGGTTCTATTGGACAGTCTGCGGCAAAGCGTATGTGGAACTGTCGCGGCTTGGAATTGAAGCGGATTTACGTGGGGTGGGAGACGTGAGATGGTCTCTTTTCATCAACGGATGCTACAGCTTTGTGTATGCTTTCAACATTTAGCTTGTAGCAGACGTGAACGTTTCACCATGCCCTGATCCACTGGTGAAAAAGATGCTTTGATCCTCTCCTCTTTCATCTAGAACTGCTGTGTCGTTGTGTCACATTACGTATTTGTTATTTCGTTTTTTTTTTTTTTGTCTTTTGAGACCAAAGGCAGCCGCGAGAATGGCTGCCTTTACAGCAGGTTATGTATTTTGTTTTTCTACTTCATTTCCTTTCCTCTTACTTTCATCACTTTGCTGCTGTGAAATGTAAATTTCTCCACTGCGAGACTAATAAAGGCTAATCGAATGATGCCGTTTATGAGGAAGCCCTGCAAAGTGTCACTCGCAATGGCAGTGGTGCCTGGTAAATTCTCACTGGCACTCTTCGTCATCTGCAAAGGCAATTTGACTCCGGGCTGGAACGTGGTCCCCATTTCAAAGCTCAAAATAAAGAGGGAGAAAAAAAAAATCAGGAAACTGAGCATCCGCTTCAATAATTAATCTGAAATACTGGTGATGTCATCCATCTGTGAGAAAATGTTGCTATTTGATGCCCTGAGGTCAAATTGCCACACAAAGCAAATGTTGGTTTGCTTTTTTTAACCTGACTCGCTGTGTTTGCCAGGATAACAAAGCTGAAAGCTGTGATTGCGGTCACATAAAACCATGGCATTGTGATCAGTTAAAACACACCTTTTTTCCGAATTACGTGATCTCATTTGTTCAGCAACTTCATCCTTACCTAGGATTCCGACATCCTCCATCCTATGTTACTTCAACAGTGGCATATGATACTGTACTTTTGATGTATACACGTTATTGCTACTAGTTATTGAACAGTGATCCAATACAATCAATGTCATCACTTTACCTGTGATTATCTTCTTCTTCTTTTCCTTTCGGCTTTTCCCTTCAAGGGGTCACCACAGCGAATCAGGAACCTCCATCTTCAGAGGTATGATACGCATGTTTGTTTTGGCCAAGCTTTTACGTCGGATGCCCTTCCTGACACAACCCTCTGTATTTATCCGGGCTTGGGACTATCACATTAATTAATTTATGTTGTGGCATCCGACACTGACTGACACGAGTGGCTTTAACATTTAACAAGCGGAAGCATCTTATGGTTTCATTGTGTCCATGCATGGTCTAAATTGTTATGTCAATGGACATATCCTGGATATCCTGAGAAGATGTCTGCGTCAAACGGTGGCATACAATGTACATTCCAGTAGAAGGGAGGAAGTGAGGTTAAACAAAAAGTAGCAGTGACAATTGCTTGATTGGCAATTACTGCCAAGGCATTCTATTCCCACTCTTTATTCCTCCCTGATGGCTATTTAGCGGCTAGAATGCGTCAGTATATGACGCAGGACGACCGCCCCAAGACGCAGATTCAAGTCCCTTCGCTATTTTAAGGATCAGCGTTGTCCAAACAGTATCAGCCAGGTGTAGCCCATAATCGCGTATTTCTTGTCATTCAGAAGAATGTGGAATTCGTATTCAACCTTCCACAACTTAGTTGTTACACGAGCACGAATAAAGAGAATGTCTCACCTGAGACTGCGAGTCCACACAGGAAGAAAATCCCCTTTACGCACATCGGGAGACTGTCCAGTGATCACGACGACTGAAGACTGACGAACCGACAATTCCAAATTGACCTCCGAAGACTAATAGAGTAAAAGTTGTCTCTTTTTTGTGTTTCTTTACTTTTTATATTGGGGCAAAAAATCAACCCGGCAGTCCTCACCTCGATGTACTTCGTCTAACCACGGAGGAAGGACGGGTCCTGACTCGTTACTGGTCTGTCTCAAGTCAGCCAAGTCCTCCCACTGAGTGGGAAAGCCTCCAACGATCCTCACTGCCCCTTTCCTTTCTACTCCCTAACAAACGTGAAATCGGAATAGGACAAACGTTTACGGTTGCTTCACCAACCTGTTGAGCTGTTGGTTGTTGCGCAATCGCGTAACGAAGATTCACGTTGATTTGAACGAATGCATGACGTCACGCCGCCTGCGTGTCAATGTGAAATACAAGGAACAGAAAAAAGGATTCAGAATCTTCTTTTCCTTTCAGCTTTTCCATTCAAGGGATCGCCACAGCAAATCAGTGCCCTCCATCTTTAGAGGTTTGATACGCATGTTTGTTTTGGCCAAGCTTTTTGGATGCCCTTCCTGACACAACCCTCTGTATTTATCCGGGCTTGGGACGGGCACAAGAAGACATGTGTCCCTTTGTGGCTATAGAACAAGCAACTCGTTCAGTAAAAGTCTCCCAAACACAAAATGGTAATTGGCACAGCAACATTCAAAAAAAGCAAAAACTATAAGAAATGTAAATAAATGAATAGTCTAACCAAGAGGTTTCCTCATCACCCCCAATTGCTAACAAATAAACCAAAAGGTACTTTCACATCATGAAAAAAACTGATGCTAAATAATTCAGCGGTATCACGTAACGTGTTCATAGATGATATACACCTAGATATGACACTCAATATAACATAGCTGTTTACATATTATCTAAAAATATACAGAGGTTATCACCTCCATTTTAATTATTTCACATTGGCGAAATTAAGTGGATTGATTTAAATATCAGCATTGTAACAAATATAAACAAATAAGACGTTTATGCATTAACACGGTTAAAAATGCTACAAAGTTTACTTATTTATTTTCTTAATCGCCGTTTTTGTTCTTAATTTTAATCAAATGTACGGTAGATCAGTGTTTTCATCCCATGCCACGGTACAGTGTTCTGCGAGATGTTGTCTGGTATACCGTAGGAAATTATCCAATATTATGACGTTGTAATCTTGTAGTACTCTTTCATAGCAGAAGCTAGGAGAAGGAGGAGCAGAAGCGGAGCAATTTGACACAAGCGAAATTTTGGCGTGACCGCCTCGCCAGCTCATCATACGCACTACAAATGAATTCGATATACATACCTTTACTGATATATATATACAGTAAAGTCTCGTTATATCGATATTCTAGGGAGTCCGAAAAATATCGATATAACCGGGACTATCGATATATCCGACCCTGCGCGCATGTAATTTTCTCCGTGCGTGCATAGAAATAGTATTGTAATAAGCGGGACTATTGATATAACGAGACTTTACTGTATATATGGATTGTGTAATTCAATGAGTGATAGTAGAGTAGTTGACATTGTTTTCTGCTTCAAAAATGTGACACATTGAACAGAAGAATCTTGAATGGTGTTGGAATTAAGTGGCGGACAGTCAAGGTCTCCAAAGCCTTCTCTGCTGGCCTAAAAACATATGATTCACAGACAGATGTGAATTATATTTTGCCCATGAATTCTTATTAAATAATTCCACATTGTTTTTCAGCTTTCTTTCATTGCTTTCCCCCTGTTGTGCTGCTTCCAGATGTATGTTTTCATATTTTTAACCAATCACGTTTCAGCCAACATTTGTTACCAGGGTCGCATGTGGGTGTGTGTATTGTGTGGGTGTCCGCCTCAACTTGTGAAGGAAAGACAGAGATCAGCAAGCTCCCAAAGCTTCAAGTGACTGTTGAAGCGAATGCATGAAGAGTTTTGACTCTTGAAGAGAATTACTGAGGGCCACGAAGGGAAAAGAAAACAACAACACAGACAACAGAAATATAATCTTACGAAGAATATGTACAACGCCGCCGCTCTGCTTTTTTGTCAGCTCCTGATAATAAATACAGTGGAAGCTGGTACAGGTAAATGTTTACTTTTTTGTAGGATACATAACAAATTACACCAACAAAAGCAGTCGGACTTATTTGTCATGATGATGTTGAAGAAATGGAAATGTATATTAAAACTTTGATCGGGAAAATGAATAATTTCAGCCGAAACCAAACTCTGTGAAAGTAAGAAAAATAAAAAAGTCGCTCGAAAACAAATACATTATTTATATTAAATAAATGTATACAACTTTTAAATAATTGAATTCATAACCTAAAATGTAAAAATACACGAAAACAAACAAATAAGAGTATATATATATATATATATATATATATATATATATATATATATATATATATATATATATATATATATATATATATATATATATATATATATATATATATATATATATATATATATATATATATAATACATTGTCATTAAATGGTGAGTATAGTTTTGCCTTTTTGATTGTTGCTGTGCCGATGACCATTTTGTGTTTGGGAGCCTTTTACTGAGCGAGTTGATTGTTCTGTAGCCACAAAGGGACATAAGTCTACTTGTGCCTGTCCCAAGCCCGGATAAATACAAAGGGTTGTGTCAGTAAGGGCATCCGACGTAAAAGCTTGGCCAAAACAAACATGCGGATCATACCTCTGAAGATGGAGGTCACTGATTCGCTGTGGCGAACCCTTGAAGGGAAAAGCCGAAAGGAAAAGAAGAAGATAACTGAAATAAAATAGAATTTGTCTCATTGACCTTAAATTGCCAAAAGTCAGAATCAACATGGGGGTAGCTGAATTCTTCATTAGTGATTTACTGTATGTGAAATTACACTTGACAATGTTGAACAGTGAATAGAACACTATCTATCTATCTATCTTGCAAATTTCCCCCATTGTGGGACTATTAAAGGCTTTCTGATTCTGATATCTATCTATCCAGCTAGCTAGCTTTCTTTCTAGACAGCTAGCTAGCTATCAGCTCTACTAGCTGTCCATCTATCTATTTATTTGTTTGTGTATTTATTTGTTTATTTAGTGAGTTAGTTTATTTATTTATTCATTCATTTATTCATTCATTCGTTCATTTATTTATTTATTCATTTCTTTCTTTATTTATTCATTTCTTTATTTTTTATTTTTTTTTATAAGGTGGAGTGTCATTTTGGAGGGAAAATTTCACCATGACATGTCCGGAAAATGGAGCCTGGTTCAAAAAAGAACAACCCTTACACACTTCAAGCAATTTCTTGACACTTGATGGCAAAAACAAAGGCCTTTACCATTGTGAATATGAAAATAAAAACAAAAAGCTCAAATATTACTTCTATGTGGAAGGGAAGGGTGAGTACACACAGTCTATGTTCTTTGTGATGGTTGAAGTCTCACTTGCTGTCCCATCTTCCTTCAGTCTGTGAAAATTGTTTTGAGCTGGATGCAACACTGTTTGGGATGCTCATTGTTGGCGATGTGAGCATAACGATTATACTGATGATACTCATCTACAAGTGCGCCAAGAAGAGAAGTTCACTGGATACGAAATGTAAGAAACAATGTAACAGAGTGACTGTGTTCTGTATATGCACACGGTTCATTATTTTACTGTTATTATTTGATTGCATCAAGAATAATCAAATGCATTCCTTTTTCTCTTCCACTGGGATATTTTTTTCTATCAATATATTCATTTAAAAATTGAAATTGTCTTTTAGTACCTACAGGCCCAGCGGTCCCTGCTCCGGATTATGATGTAAGTACAGGATGGTATCACAATATACTGTATTTTCCACGACAACATATTCTTACGACACCTGTGACAAAGTCAAGGCCCGGGGGCCAAATCTGGCCCACCACATCATTTTATTTAGCCCATGAAAGTAAATCAAACTTTAAAATTGTCTCATGTAAACCACAATAACAATCATTATTTTTGATGTCAAATTTGAAAAATAGTTATTCATTATTTTGATGTGCACTCTATATGTAATGTGTGAAGGGGATTAAACATTCTAATGGTATCCCCAAATTCATAATGGCCCACGAGAGGAAACTAACTACTACGTGGCCTGCGGCAAAAAAATGAGTTTGACAGCCGTGTGTTGCAAGAGTTTAGTTGGGAACTACATGTTTTCAAATGGGGACGACAGTGGATTTCACTTAGGCTGGGCACTCTAGTTAACCCGAACGTGGACAAAATTTCATTAAAAATATTGGCAATCGGAAAATGTGTCACATAAAAATCAGACAATTCAAAATTCTCTGGATGGTACTGCCTTGAATGTGAGTCGGATTACTATTGGTGAGCTGGGGTGGTCTCACGAAACTGTCAAAAACATTCAGGAAACAGACTTGTAGAACAGGGTGTTTATTTTTTCAGGGGCAGGGGGGTAGAAGACCGTTACAAGCCAAAGAGTTCAGAATTGATTCTATTTGTGTTTATAAGGGAGACCCTGAGGATTAAAAGCTAAAATATTAATGCCTTACGTACCATATTTTCCGGCGGATAAGGCGCACTAAAGTATAAGGCGTACCCCTAATGAATGGTGTATTTTCTAACTTTTTCCCTCTATAAGGCACACCGGACTATAAAGCGCACCTTCAATGAATGAAAAACGTTTTCCAAATACAATATATAAATATCTAAAAGTTTTCCAAATATAAGGCACACCACATTATAAGGCGCTTACAGTAGAGGCTGGGGTTACACACTACTTCTTCTACAAGGCGAAATTGAGTCAGTGGCTACTGAGAGTAGTTCCACTTGTTGTGGCTCAATATTACTTCACAAATAAGGCACACCTCTGTATAAGGCGCAGGTTCATCTTTTGAAGAAAATTAAGGCTTTTGGGTGCGCCTTACAGAATGCACCGGAAGATAATGTATCTATTGTGTATGTATGTATTATTCCGTTTTTCTTGATCAAAAATCAAATCACTCAGCGACTATGTCTGGAGACCAAGTGATTTTGAAAACTCTTTGTTCTGTTTTCTGCCAACAATGATGCTGTATCGTGAGCCTCTAACACGGCGTCATTGTTCTTTTGTTGACAGCACCTGACCGCGCACACCCGTTCCCAGGACCAATACTCTTTTATGAACAGCGGCACATCAACATGAGACACCAATGGCAGGTTACACATTGAAACGGAAGACAATCAACTAAAGAGTCGATTTGCTTGTATTTACCATTGTATTCCGGCATTTCACATTGTTTTATTGCCAAAAACAAGTCAAACAAATTAATTTCATTATAATCAACATTCACAAGGATGACATGGCTCATGGCTCTCCCAAAGAAAAAGTTCAACATGTTTTGCAATATGTGTGGCCATTTGTAATGTCAGTGTGCAATATACTTCACAAACATGGTTTATTCACTGGATATAAATGGCTAGAGACTATGAAATGGGACAGTAGTTAAAAAGTAAATAAATCCTTGGGTGCGAGATGACCTCTCATTTATTATGAGTTCATTAAAAGAATAAATTGTGCATCTGAAATCCTGAAAATTGGAATACTTACACCCATTACTCCTTAACCAGCTTAATTGTTACTATCATAAAATCTTTGTTAACTGTGTAAGGGGAAAAGTCGTTTTTATATTTATTTTAACATTTTAAACAATTGGAGAAGTAGGATAAGTATTTACCACTACAGGCGCACCCCAATTTATGAACGAGATACGTTCCGAATAGTCATTTGTAAGGTGAATTCGTTCGTAGGTTGCTTCAGTGCTAGTTTGTATGGAATGTACTGTATGTTTAAGGCTCGTAGAAGTAACCTGTATTGGTCTGTCCTGAAAAAGAAACATTTAATAAAATATTTGCTCCATAAAGATATGTACATGTACAAAGAATATGACATATGTGACTACGAACATGTTCGTATGTACCGTTGTTTGTAACTCGAATGTTTGTAAGTAGGGGATCGTCTGTACTTACCTGTCTTGTCGGGAAGTGCAGGAGAAAACAGCAACCTTGATGTTGAATTAACTTAATTTCCTACCTGTTAAACAAGTGTAAAAAGAAGTTAACTTCTGAATAGTAAAAATAATAAGTAAAAATGTGTATACCCACCTAGTGTCCCAGTAGGGGGTGGTGGTTAGTGTGTCAACCTCACAGTGCAGAAGTTCAATTCCACTGTTCTGTTCTCCCTGTGTGGAGTTTGACTGTTCTCCCCGGGCCTGCGTGGGTTTTCTCTGGGTACTTTGGTTTCTTCCCATATCCATATCCCATATCCCCATCTGTATGACTATCAAAATATTCTTGTGGAGAACAGTTCAATAAATGCAGTCAAAGTTCTCCTTCTTTTGTATGTTTGTGGCCGGAAACACGATTGTGATGCTTTCACCTTGCAGCGGCGGCTCATATCCGTTCACCTCCCACGTGCACAGATGATGCGGTGCAGTCACCTGCGTGTGTGAGAGTGTATGTGTGGAGGGGGGTTTGGGGAGTATCATCAAAGCAACATCCTGTTTGCTGCCTCCCTTACTGCGAAAAAAGGTTTGGCTACTCAATTTGTCAACACTGCATACCCCCCGCGGCATTTAAAAACTTCAAGGTCACGTCTTTGATGGGTCTATTGATGAATTCAGGAATTATAAAAACACACCCACATACTGTTAAGGAAATACGGCTGTGTGCGCACATGCATGTGTATGTTTGATGTATGTTGCGAAGGGCTGATACATACGAGAAGTGAAATGCCTCAATTAGCTGAGATTTCTTGGCTCTCTGTTCAAAACTAGTTGAGTTCTAACAATCGTATTTTCCGGTCTATAAGGCACACCCCCAATGAGTGGTGTATTTTCAAACTTACTCCATATATAAGGTGCATCGGAGTATAGGGCTTACCTTCAATTAATGACAAATGTTTTCCAAACATAATACATGAATATAAAAAAGTATTCCATATATAAGGCACACTACATTATTAGGCGCTACAGTAAAGGCGCGGGTTACTGACTACTTCTTCTAAGGGGTTATGGAGTCATTGGTTGATGACATTAGTTGCGAGACCTGTTGTGGCTCAATATTACTTCACATATAAGGCGCACCTGCATATAAGGCGCAGTGTCAGTGGGTTTTTGGGTGCGCCTTATACACCAGAAAATACGGTAATCAGCGATGAGTGAGTATGAAAAGATGTTCGATCACCGAGTTGACCATAACTCAGTGGACATAGTGGACATAAAAAGCATTTCATGTTACAGTACTACTTTCAGAAAACAAGGCTGAAACCAAGGCTGAGTCATTTATCTGTTTTTTAAAAATTATTTTTACATGTATATTTTTTTTAATACTGCTGACATTCATTTCAAGTCCGTAAATGTAAAATAAATGCCAAGGTTTGCAGGAACGTTGTGAAGAGGATTCCATTCAGAGGACCCCAGCAATGAAGAGGAGTGCTGCAATTGGTGGCAGATCAAGTCAGCTTTGCTTACGCCCACAACAGCGCTAAATGCATTTTTTGTAGCACAAACATGTACACACACACACACACACAAACACACCCACTTGCACAGGTCTGCAAAAATAACATTACTAAAGTCTGTGTCAATCTACGTCCCTGCACAATATTATAACATTATAATATAAAATTACACGTGACGGCAGACTTGAGCGAGACATGGAAATAGAACCCAGGGGAAAGTCACCAAACTGTTGAATTTTGCACGACAAAATAAATTCACGAGAAAGCAGACATTTTTAATTGTAGGCCATTTTTATGAATGAATTACCGTGAAAACATTAGTGCTGTAATATAGCATGGCAGGCATTACAGAGTGAATTGCGTCAGGTTAATACACAGCACATATGGTTGATGTTCTCAAAAATGTATGATCCCAATGTCTGATATGTTTATTACCATCATGATATACAGAATGTTTTTATATAATGTGGAAAAAGACACTTTTATAAAGCTGGACTCAAGAACTGATTGTTTTACTTTCATGGCTTGACAATATTTTCTGAGGGCGGGCCTGCAGGTTGTCAATTGTTCGAGAGGGTATCATATATTTCTCGACGACGACCTGCGAGTCTCAGCTGAGGGAAGAACAGAAAAAGCATAATGGTTATTTTTCATTTTAGCAATGAGAAAATTATATGTTAGCGTTCTGAGATTCATTTTACCTCCTGGTACTCAGCGTTTGAGACTCTATTCCGTGTGTCATTTGGAATAAGGTGTTTTGTGTCAGCATCT
Organism: Hippocampus bargibanti; assembly: GCF_051943395.1. NCBI lineage: Eukaryota > Metazoa > Chordata > Actinopteri > Syngnathiformes > Syngnathidae > Hippocampus > Hippocampus bargibanti. The sequence goes on from NC_142747.1 coordinate 12,916,822, forward strand.
AAAAGGAAAAATACATTTAGCACAAACCAGGAAGATCAATTTTGCTTTGTGTTTAACATTTCTAAGTTCCACTGGAAAGTTTTACTGGATTTTTATTATTTCATTTTCATCAAGTGTTTGCATTCATTCAATTGATTTTTGGGATACACACTTTTCGCCTTACACACTCTGTCTGGGAACCAATTAAGTTCGTAAGCCAAGGTCTCACTGTATAAGGCGCACCCAACTATAAAAAGACACCTTCAATGAATGAAAAATCTGAATATAATATATAAATATATATGTTTTCCAAATATAAGGCACACCACATTATAAGGCGTTACAGTATAGGCTGGGGTTAGGCACTACAGTACTTCTACAAGGGGAAATGGAGTCAGTGGCCACTGACAGTAGTTGCAAGACCTGTTGTGGCACTATGTTGTGGCATAATTTCACATATATCACATATAAGGCGCAGGGTCATCTTTTGAAGAAAATGAAGGCTTTTGGGTGCGCCTTATACACCAGAAAATACAGTACTTAGAAAATATATCTGGATCCAGATTATTTTGTTTTGGGTGTCTACTAGACTAAAACAAAAACATCATTTTTTCCCCCAGCACAAATATTTATCTAGTTTCCCCAAAAGCTGAACTTGTTCATCCTATCCAAAACAAATGTTTCAAACTGGGACAGATACAGTGGAGAATTTTACTTCTGTGTGGAGAGTTGATCCGATAGGAATGAGTCTGTGATGCGACGAGATAGACAGCCACTTCGAGCACAATGGTTGCTATTAAATCTCCAAAAGCAAGACCTGATATTGACAGAAGGTCGAACTCCACGCAGTTATCACAGGCTGTATTTAAAAAAATAATAATAAAACATGTAATCACTGTATCAACTTGTAAAACTCTGAGATTGGAATAAATTCATACCCCCCCCCCCCCCCCCAATCCCACAACTTTTCCATCAAGTTGGACAACACAAGCCATTGTCGAATTCTTACACTTCTTAATTGGTTACTTAATTTCAATGGGAGGCAGGTTTGGACTGCGGGCAGGTAAGTTCATACCTGCACTCTTTTACAAAGCCACCTTGTGTGTTTCCGCATTGAATTTATAACTTTGATTTGTGCAATAATTCAACATTTATAGGTTACATGGTCATAAATCAAAGTCAAAAGTCCTAAGTAGAAGACTTGGAACTTACTTCTGAACTTCACAAATATTTTATGTCCACTTGGTTTTCCCGCTTCATCCACACATTCGTATTCGCCAGAGTTTTCATCTTCGTATTTTAAAGGAAATGTTACTCTCTTACCATCTTTTGACACAATTTTTTTTACGCCACATAAAATAGTAATTTCTGTAGGACCAGGTTTCACTTGAATGTCTGTGTTTGATCCTGTGAGGAATATAAAACATGACTGAACTCATCATGTATTACCATACGCCGCCTTTTCATGAAGTGCCAGTTTCAGAAACAAATTCCAGCCCTTGGATGGACCTTACCTTCATCACAGCAGACAAACACTGTGGGAGAATTCCAAAAGAATGTATGTGAATGCAATAAAATGTCTCCAACTATGAATGATGATATAACAAGAAAGTATTACCGGTCAGTGTCCAAACAACCAGAAAAGAAGATAAAACGCTGCTTTTCATTGTGTCATCAGAGTTGTGCTGGTAAAAAGAGTGAAATGTTTTCATTGAGTGCACCGACAACAAAGGTGTGCCGTGATCCTGTCAAAACACTTTTTTTTTTTTTAAACCTCAGCGAAAATGCATTTTATCACCTCTAGCAGGATTTTTGTGGGGAAATGCAATTCAGGAGAATATGAAATCAGAAGATGTAATCAAAGCCAAGCTTAACTGAAAAGCTATTTATAAGCTCAACACAATCCAATATTGACATGAATAATACACACCATAAAATGTAGATCAGTCGTGCTCCCGGTGTTGTCGCTTTTTCTTGTCTCTGTCTTGAGGTGAATGTGAATAGGAAGAGAGTGTGATTAGCTAACTCAGCTAAAGCGTCACAGGTCTAGACAGACCCACGACCTACTGAGATTGTCAATGTGGGCCAGCAATTATCTGCCTTCACCAGGTTAGTTGAGAGGCAGAGCAAGTGAACAACAGCCAGATAAGTCAATAATGAAGGCGGTTCATTTTTAACATTAGCATTGATGGCACTACTGCTTGGTGACAAGTACAAACAATTGGGGAGGAAGTACTTTATGTACTTTTTTAAGGGATCTTTACTCAATGTGCATTTTCATTTCTGATTACATACTCCCCAAAAATGTGTACATTCTACTCATTGGTTAAAATGGTTTTGTCACTTAGTTGAACCTCTGAGGATAGCAGTGGTGACCTCCATCTGTTTTCTAATCTGTTTATCCTCATGGAGGTCGCAAGCCTGCTGGGGCCAAACCTGTTTTCGGACAGTAGGCGGTGTACATTCTGTACTGGTACTCAAGCAAGGTGCACACAGATATAATCATATTCATTCAAAATTGCATAGAGGGAACATTTTAAATGTACAGTCAACCTACCAGGCAGGTTGACGAAATGTGGGATGAAACCAGAGTATGAAAAGAAAACCCTTGCAGGCCCATGCCGGACATGCAATAGCCACACAGGAAGGCTGGAGCGGGAATTTAACCGTACATTTCTTTACTGTGAGCTCAATGAGCTATAACCAGTCGACCACTGTGCCGCCTCAGAGGTAAGACTATAGAACAATGGACTAAAATATACAAAAAGGCAACACAGAGCCTAATACAAACCAAATGAGAAAACAATAAGGAACACAAGAACACAAGTGGTTGAGGGGGCTGATTGGTAGACAAAACAGATTGGGAAGACAAGTACAGGTGGACACAATAACAAAACAGAAAAACAAACGGACACAAGGAAAACAAGATGAAAATAAATACTAATCAAACCCAATCATTACACACAGTTGTTCAATAAAAAAAGTCAATAAATATGAGTTTCCATAACTTAATACCGCAGAGTTCTAAATATTGTTTCGCTTTTGTTGAAACAGTATATTACCTGGCAAGTGCATCAGAGGTGCTCCAGGAAGTCGCTACGTTAACCCACAACTCTGCGCAGCTTCCTGTCTGAACTGCTGCATCTCTAAACCTTGTGAGCCACAAACAGCACCTGGTGCTGCCTCTCACTAACACTGCCCGTATTCATCTATGTCCACAAAAGTCATTCAACCAGATCTTATAGTTGCTATCTTAGCATTAAAACGTATACTGTAATCAACAAGGTTTACCGTACAAAAGTTATAAGCATACCTGTCAACCTTGGCTAATAGCTGCCCTTACAAAACGATTACAATTCATGGATTAAATTTGTAGTACGCCGCACATTATATGAAATGATAAAAAAAAAACACGAGCGTAAATGCAGACAGTTTACCGCACATGTGCACGTTATGCATTTATAAATCCGACCGTACGGAGCGATTAAAATATTGCCGTTGGCTACTAGCAGTTGAGATGAACTGGATTTGAGCCAAAATGGTCTTAGATCGGTTCCCAATTTTAAAAATATTTTTCCCCGTATAAAGATTGTAGTACACCGTACATTATTTTAAATGATTAAAAAACGTATAAAATACGGAGAAAACGTATACATTGGATACTGTATTTCAGGACCGATCACCAACACTTCACAAGTACCAGAAACGCATTTCATTACCACCCCCTCGTGGATGCCAGAAGAACCACGGTAAGAGAAGAAATATTCATGATGACTTTATTCATGGTAATACACGTACAAACACACGTTCATAGGTAAACTTGTACATAAGTTACATGTAAGTACATTTTTTGCATCAAATGTATTTGTAAAATTTCAAACACGATATGTTATCTGAGAGATTCTGGATTGTGCATAGCAGAATAAAAGGCATTCCATTTCAAATAGCAGGAAAGTTACAGAGCTTGATCCTAGGGTGACATGAAAGAGGAAAAAAACATCGGCATTCCCTAGCAGTTATCAAAATGCATGATCTCACAAAGATCGTGAGATAATGCATTGTTTTCTTCATGCCCATTTATGTACTTCCGAGTTATATTTCCGGTACATGAACGCAACAAATATTGAACGTTTTTAATCGTGGGCAAGTTTAATTGAATTTTTCTATGAAATTCCCATTAAATAAAAAGCCATAAAATTAGTTATTGCTTTTAAATAAGCCAAAGCATACCGTGGTCTCAATTAGCAGCCACAGTCACCAGACTGACCCAAAAGTACATAAACATGCATTTGAATAAAGTTCTTCCCTTCCAAATATCAATAAATACAGCTTTATCAGGGAAGGTTGTTGGTTTTTTTCCCCTTCCATGTCAACTTAGAGGAGCTCCGTTTGAAAAGTGAACACAATGAGCATAATGAGCACAGATGGGACTGCAAGTCAGTTTTGGAGCTCACACACGTTTTACCAATACAACTGTTGAAATGGCGATAGCTTGTAATAATAATAATAAATTTCATTTCTAAGCTCCTTTCAAAACTCTCAAGGACACTTTACAGTCACATGATATTTTTTCTGCGGGTGAGCAGCGGCAGCCACACGCGCCAGCATTCACTCAACCCGGATGTAACATAAAGCAAAAAAATAAATAAAAAATAACAAATATTGTGTGATCCAACGACAGATTTTGAACCAACATGTTGACAAATGAAGCAACAAATGAAGAACTTGTCGCACTGTCTCCGTTCGAATCGTCATGCATGCAGTCGTATAACTTGCGAGGTGTCTTTGAGATTAAGTCAGAGCCAGATCTCCTCACTGCTTGTGCTATTTACCTTGTAGATGTAGCCCACCATTGGATATCTGGCAAAGCCTGAGAGTAGCAGTGAGACAAGACTGGATGGTTATCGAAATGACCACACAGCTACATGCGTGTACGGAAATGCACAGTGACGTGCAGTCAGGGGAGGCAGGTGAGGCCGTGCCTCACCTGTCATTATGGCAATATCACATGAAAAAATAAATTAAAGTTATATTTATTTAGTGATTTCTACTTTAAGGTTTTTTTCCATTTAACTTCACCGTTTTTGGATTTTTTTTTTTCCAAAATCGCTGAATTTTCACATTTACCATTCAAATACTAAGTAGAGACAAGTGATGAGGCAGCAGCCGGCTGAGCCTCACCATGGATTGCGCAATCACTATGCTAACTTTGCTGGCTTGCTCTGCAGTGAGACCGCATTGCACTCCCTGTGCATATCGCTATTAAAGTGTTCAATCACTTACATTTCTACAGTTTAGCTGGTGTATATAATGTAGAGTCACTTTACATTATAAATTAGAGAGAGTTGTGAATTAGTGAGAGAAAGCTACAGTAAACAGTTAGCAAGTTAAGTGCAACCATCCAGTCATTTTTTCGTGTTGCTTTGCCTTATTTTAAGTATGGAGGATTACATATCTCAATTGAAAGAAATAGAAAGACTTTTAAAACTGTTGCATCAATAACTGAAAGTTATTGATGCCTTTCTTCAGAAGGAGCGTCGCATGGACTTAATTTATCAGTAAAGGTACACGATAATCATGTTTTTTTAATTATTTTTTTTCTATGCTACACTTTATATAAAGAATGCTGACATGACATTTTAAACAAAACACATTAACTGTTGCCAATCAAATGGTGAATAAGCTACTCTGTAGAGTTCATATGTTTGTAAATCTGACTGTGATGACGTCAGTGCCTCAAAAGCCATGAACCTCACCGCACGTCACTGGAAATGCATCAGAATAACCTGACCTCTGGCAGCATAAGCTAAGGACAGATCTTCAGCCTCCTCATCTGTCTTCTTCTCTCCCCCAATGACATGGTGGGCGTTATCTCGCGCTGTCGTAGATCATGTGCAAGCATTGCAGCAAAAGATGAAATGTAAAGAATATAAGAGATTTGCACAGTTTGATGAAAATCATAAATGGGAACCCAGTGGTACTTCGACTGACTAACATCTCATCATACGAAACGCCTCAATGGGAAAATATTTCCTCTGCTTACAAAACAGATTCAAGATACAAATGGGAAAAATACAGTATGGGTTCTTCTGAGAGAGAACATGAACTAAAAACGGCAAAAATGAAAGTTAAATGGCCGTCATATAAATGCATTATTTACTTTATTTATTATTTACATTATCTCATTCACTGCCAGACATGTGTGAAAATGTGTCCAGGGTTTTTGTCATTTTCACTCAAATTGTAGAACCCTCAGAATATCGAGTTTTAGGACCACATAAAAATTCAATACAGCGTAAGAAACCTTAGACTCTCTTATTTCCTCAGAAAATAAATAGTTACTTCCTAAGGTATATGGGTCTGGAGTTATCTGAGGTGCAAGTGGGGGCGGCTATACAAAAAGCATATGCTGCCCCCTGGTGGAATGGAAAAACATTGCCAGATGTCTGAACAGCGCTTTATCGGCACCACACTGCCCCACAAGAAATACCAAAATGCGAACAAATTCGAGAATGGCGCTCCACGTCATATTTTCAATTCCCGAATAAATTTGGGAATGGCAGTGAATGGGTTATTCATTGATTGTGCTGTAATCTAATTGTCACGTGTACTGCACATACAGTAAAGTCTCGTTATATCGATATCGGATATATCGATACTATTTCTATGCACGCACTGAGAAAATTACATGCAAACAGGGTCGGATATATCGATAGTCCCGGTTATATCGATATTTTTTCGGACTCCCTTGAATATCAATATAACGAGACTTTACTGTATTTTATTGCTACTATATTACATTGATGCATTTTAAGCTTTAGAAAACATTTATGTCTGAATTCTATGGTGCTTGGAACGGATTAGGGCATTTACATGGAAAATGCATCCCTACTTACAAAATTTTCTGGAACCAAATTAATTTCATAAGTAGATGTACCACTGTGTCGATGAGAAGGTACCACTGTGCTTACGTATATCTACTCGATGGTGATACTGTGGATGCATATTTTAGTAATACAAATTTCAGAAGGAAGTAAGTAAAATGATGCCACACCCCTATGAGATAGACATAAAACGATTACACACCCCTGTTCAAATAACAGATAGGTACCTTCAAAAAAAAATCAACCACTAATGTAATCTACAACCAGTATCACATTTTTTAAAAATCTTACTGAGAGTTTAAATCTTACCCTTTTTCAAAGCGCTGAGGTCATTCAGCTGCATATTAGAAGGAAGTGACATGTTCTCTCTGGGGATGAAAGTTCTCTCTATTTTCAGGTTGGTTGAGTCACTGTGCAGAAAATATGCCACATGTAAATACCATAGGCCTAATTTTTGGTCCACTGGCATCAATGGGTCAAACTTAATTTTCATGCCAGGTAAGGACTCCGCAAGCATGTCTAGGACAATACTATATTGTCTGAGTTACCTTTTCTTGGTCATGAGAATTTCCGCTGTCTCATCTGTAACACAAAATTCAAGTGTGTTACACTTCTCAGGTATTGTGACAGATCCACAAGAGACTCGTGTCTCACCAATAGACTTGCTCGTTGGTTTTTGCATGAGGCAGAGGACTATCAGACTGAGAATGAGAAGGGCCATGAAAGCCATAGAGCCTCCAGTTACGATTCCAAGCATCGGCACTTCCACGCGAGATTGCAGGAACTCTAGAGAGTAAGACAGATGTAAGATTTCCAACATTTGTTGACGGTAATTTTGTTTCAGACAATGACCTGCCAGTGTGATGTTACTTTGCGCTGTGCCCAGACTATTGCTGGCGTTCAGCGAGATATTTCCTGAGAGGCTACTGAGAGTGACTCTCATTGTGTGATTGGTCAACCAGGGGTCATTGTGCGAGTCCACGACGAAGATTTCTGAAGTGTTAGCCACCAGTACGCCAGATTGATCCGCCAAGGTGAAGATAGCAGGCGGGTTGGACTGAACCAACGCGAAGAGGACTAACAAAAGGCCAGGGTCTGAGGTTTCACTGGAGTGTGCGCTGACCTTGAGGATCTCTGGTTGAACTACAAGATGGAGGATAGAAAATAAAAATGAGTGGATGCCACTGATATGTTATGATTTACAAGAAAGTCTGTGTAGGCTCTCAGTTGTACAGGAGTGGTCCATCGATGAAAAGGTTTCTTCAGCTGTCATCTGTACTTCTTTGGAAGTGTCGGAGGTTACCCTCCTCATCCGAAGAGCTTTGTCAGTGAACTAAAGTTGTGCTGGTAATGCTGGCCCGACATACTGTATATCTCTGATGGACAGAAGGGAGCGGTGCCAGGCCTCTACTCTGATAGGTCCCTGCTTTAGGGTTGAGGGAGCCCTAGACTACTCCCTGAAGCTAATCTGATTAGCCCTTTTGTTGTCTGATTACCTCTAATGGTCTATGGCTGGTTCTGATTGCCCAATTAGCTCTGGTGTCACCTCATTAGCATGACTAAGCCTACGAGGTAACGACTTAAAGGACAACCGACGTCACTTTTTGTTTCTTAACTGACATCAGAAAAACATTTTATAGCATCTAAAATACCCAAAACACACAGTATGATATTTTTAGTCAAATGCAAAACACCAATAAAAATGACTTAAAGTGTCCAAAATCGTCAAAAAAATTGAGCTGCGAATTGGGCAGAAAGTCCCGCCCCCAGTTCGTGACGTCACGCCAAGACGTCTTGCATTGCTGGAGAATCAAAACAATGGCTTCAAATTCAGAGAATATGCCTTCTTGTTACACCTCCAGTTATGAATATGATTCAAATAGTTCTGAAGAGGAAAGCATACATGTTTGCAATTGATTAAAAAATTTATTCCATGCCATTTTGAGGCAACATTGGGGAGAAACGATCACCAGAAAAGAGGCACAAAATGGCGACTTCCTGTGGACACCTCCGTTTCCACAGGCTGATAAATTCCTTATATGGAGCTTGGACGCCCTCTTCTGGTGGCTTTTGGGTGCAACACTAGGTTTTCAGACCAAACAATACAGCAAAATACATTGATGTGATGGAAGGACTGCTACAATGTGTCTTTTTTCGGTCAGGGGCGTTCCTTTAGTGACGTCACGTCCGGACTTGTCACCAAGTCAAAAACAAGACTTCCTGAATATTCAGCGCAAGTCTTAAAACCTAAAATATAGCTATATGCGGTGGAATCTTTGTAAAATACGCTCAGTAGAAGTCATTTGAAGCCATTTTACAAATTATGGACACAACTTGTCCAGAGACGTCGGTTGTCCTTTAAGAAGCCTGTTGCAAGCACAGTCTAAATTAAACCTTAACCCACAAAGGGGATTTGGTGAAGGGTTTTTATTTTTTTTATTTTTTACAAAAAATGCTTCTTTTACTCCTTTTTCAAACCATCTATTTTCTTTCGCAAAGATTTTAACCTCACTGTCATCAAATGAGTGTTTGGTAGCTTTTAGGTGCAGATGTACTGCAGATTGAGGCCTACTAGCATTGTCCCTGTGATGTTGATAAAGGTCTGGCAATGCCACCTCTGTCCATTTGGGATACTATATATATTTAGGGCCAGAGGTACCAGCATAACTTCAGTTCGCTGACAAAGCTCTTCGGATGAGGAGCGAAACGTCAAAGAAGTACAAATGACGGCTGAATATCCTTTTCATCAATTTCTAATAACCCTTTTTTAGGGTAGGTAGCAAACTAGCTTGTTGAGCAAAAGTAAAACAGTCGCTAACAAAAGAAATACTGTCAATAAATGATGCACCGCCACTCACATTGAACATTGAGTGTGACTGTGGCATTGTAGCTCTCGCCTGATTTGGGATTGAGCGCCACACACACCAGCTCTCTGTCCCACTTTTTTGCCCGCAGGGAAAATGTGCTGTTGTTGTTCACGGCTCTCAGTCTTGTGACCTCAGAGTCTTTCTGGGGGGGCATCCCCCGACTTCTTTTAGGGGATCGCGGCTTCTGCTGCTCACCGTTGAGGTACCAGGTTAGCAAAGTGGGCGCATGCGTGCGCCAACCATCGGAATGACAGTTGAACCTGTGTATCATGTTTTCTCTTAATGTCATCACCGTCTGACGATGTCCGTCAATTTTGGGGCCGGGTTCAACAGCACCTACAGGAAAAGAAATGCAAGTTTCGTTTTTCTTCCTGTTTTTTCCTTAAGTCATTCACTGCCAGACGTGCGAAAATGTATCCACTCCAGTGCCAGGGTTTTTGTCATTCTCACTCGAATTCCAAGACCCACAGAATATTGAATTTTAGGATTACATGCGAACCAAACCTTTGAAGATGGAGGACACAGATTCACTTGAAGGGAAAAGCCGAAAGGAATAGAAAAAGTACATGAATACTCAATACAGCGTTAGAAACCTTTGACTCTCTTCTTTCATCAGAAAAAAATTACTTAATTATATGGGTCTGGAGTTATCTGAGCTTGAAATGAGGGTGGCTGTCCAAAATACAATGCAATCCATCCATATTGGTTTATATATAGCACTTTAACAACAGATGAATCAGGAACAAAGCGCCAACATGGAAAGAGGGAACTACTGCCCTCTGGTGGCAAAGAAAAAACATTGCCAGAGGCCATGGCAAGCGCTTTATCGGCACCCAAAAACAAACCCCGAACAAATTCAGGAATGGGCGCTCCACGTTCTATTTTCAATTCCTGAATAAATTGAAAATAAAGTGAACGGCAGTGAATAGGTTAAATAATAATAATACATTTTATTTCAAGCGCCTTTCAAAACACCCAAGGACACTTTACAATAAAAACAATAAAACAAATCACATAACAATAAAACCATAAGTAAAATGATACTTAATAAAATAGCAGATAGAACTATACATTGAAAGCAATTTTAAACAAGTGGGTTTTGAGGTGAGCCTTGAAAATAGGGAGGGAGTCAATATTGCGGATGTTGGGTGGAAGAGAATTCCAGAGTTTAAGAGTAAAATATTTTTTGGTGACAGCTATACCTGTCAACCTTGGCTATCATAATAGCTGCCCTTATAAATGATTACAATTCCCGTATAAAAGTTGTAGTACGCCGTACATTATTTGAAGTGATCAAAAAAACGCTAACACAAGCGGAAATGCAGTTCACCGCGCATGCGCACATTATGCTTTCAAAAAGCATAATGTGCGATTATGTGCGATTTTGTGCGATTATGAAAGTGACTTTCATAATCGACCATATGCAGCAATAAAAAAAATATATACATATGACCGCGGAAACTGTGACAATATTAATAATTGACGAACGCATTCTCGTTTGCTACCAGTGACCGAGACGATCCGGATTGGAGCCGAAATGTGTAAGACAAGATCCGTGTTATCAAAATATATATTGTTTAAATTTTATAAAAGTTGTTATACCGCGTACATGATTCAAAATGATGAAAAACGTATAAAATACAGGGAAAACGTACGTCTAGGTTGATAGGTATGGACAGCGGTCAACTTCATACATCACCTGCCCAGGATAAGGCCAGCGTATGAAGAAACACCACGGCACGCGTACCCGATGACCACCTTCTCTTGCGCACACTATCCATCCTCCAAAACCATACACATGTATACCTGTCGGACGAAATGGAGTGTTAGTAAGTAAACACAGGCTACCACCATGTTTCTCCAACTTCGAAAACGAAAAAAAAAAGTGTTCTTATTATTTCTGTGATTGGGACAGTGTAAATGCAAAGACTCTTCCTGCTATTTGATTGGTTCATGTGATCATTATAAGCCTTTGTGATGCACACCATAAAAACATGCTGATGAGCAAGCAAATTGTTTGCAGCCCCACTGGGCCTCTTCAAGTCGATGCTTGCTTTCCACAAACAATCCAGAATACCAGTACAGTACAAATGGCTGCAAAGGACCATACGCATAGAAAATTCTACATGCATTTTAGTACAGATACTCAAACCCTCTAACGCCATGTTACCTCAATGATTTCCGGAGACTGCTGCGATTCGACCTGCCGCAGCTCCACGGCTGCAGAGAAGCGATGGATGACGATGATGAGAGGAAGGCAGCCATTCTGACTCAGTCACGCTCCCATCTGTGTCCACTCGTAGTCACACATATACAGACACTCACGTACGCATTTCTCTGCAGGATATGACATCTCCAGTAGCTGCGCTGACTAACTGGTCAAGGGAGCTGGCTCAGGGAGTCACGCCGACGGCAGTAGGAGGAGGCGAGAGCGGGAGGGAGAGGGAAGAGATTTCAGCAGCTGAGAGGATGAGAGAATGGAGGGGGAGAGGAGGAATGGATGCTCTAGAGCGGGTCTTGTTCCATGAGTGGATAGGAGGTGGAACTGTGATGGGGTGAAGATTATTATATATAACCCTTATCTTTGTGATCGTAAGCTCACATCAGCATCCTTGTTAAAGCTCACCACAAATCCACGCCCCTCGCTTGTTAGGCGCTCCATGAAAGGACAATCGACGTCTCAAGACAAGTTGTGTCCATAATTTGTAAAATGGCTTCAAATGACTTCTACTGAGCGTATTTTACAAAGATTCCACCGCATATAGCTATATTTTACGTTTTAAGACTGCCGCTTAATATTCCGGAAGTCTTGTTTTAGAGTTGGTGACGAGTCCTCACCCTACGTCACTGAAGGAAGGCCCCTGACTGAAAAAAGGACACATTGTAGCAGTCCTTCCATCATGTCAATGCATTTTGCTGTACTTGTTTGGTCTGAAAACTTCGTGTTGTACCAAAAAGAGGCAGAAGAGGGTGACAAAGCTCCGTGTAAGGAATTAATTAGCCTGTGGAAACGGGCTGATTAATTCCTTACACTGAGCTCTGCCGCCATCTTCTGCATTTTCTGTGACACTACATGTCAGTCTTGAGCCATCAAAACGACAAAGAAAACCTTCTTTGCATGTATGCTTTTGAATCATATTCATAACTGGATGTGTAACAAGAAAGCATATTCTCCGGATCTGAAGCCATTGTTTTGATTCTCGAGCAATGCAAGACATCTTGGCGTGACATCACGAACTGGGGCGGGACTTTCTAAAAATGGGCAATTCGCAGCTCAATTTTTTGCAGATTTTGGACACTTTAAGTCATTTTTATTGGTGTTTTGCATTTGAATAAAAATATCATACTGCGTATTTTGGGTATTTTAGATGTTATAAAACGTTTTTCTGACGTCAGTTAGGAAACAAAAAAGTGATGTTTTTTAATTGAGGCTGGAATGTCGCTGTAGCACAACTGAGTTGACAGAAGCAGCGGGATGCGCAGCAAGCAGCTTGAGTAGTTAATGCCAGCCAGGAGAGTGGCAGGCATGTTCACTCCTGAGTTTGTCTTTGGGTTTAATTTGTTGTCAGAGGCACATTTTGTGATTACAATTTGATATTTTTTCCTCTATGTGCGGGCAGGTGAAGATTTTAGGATTCACTGGGCACAAATCAACACATCAGTCAACATATGTAAAGATAACAGATTGCTCAGAACAATGCAGCAAGCGTATCGTTTACTTTGTTGTCAACACATCACAAATCCTGATCCAAATTTCTGCCTCATTTCCCAAGGATTACAAAATATGATTCATAATCACATCATTTGCAAAACTGTAAAATATTATGTGATATACATGTATATGGATGTTGGGTGAGATAACTCAACTATTTTTCCGCATTACGCAAGCCTTTATAGGTCAAACTTAACTCATTCACTGCCAGACGATGTGCAAAAATGTGTCCACTCCAGTGCCAGGGTTTTTGTCATTTTCACTCAAATTCAAGGACCCACAGAATATTGAGTTTTAAGACGACATAAGCATTCAATTCAGCAGAAGAAACCCTAGACACTCTTCATCAGAAAAAAAGTTGATTCCTAAGTTATATGGGTCTGGAGTTATCTGAGCTTGAAATAGGGGCGGCTGTACAAAATACAATACAATACAATACATACATGTTGATTTACATGTATGTCACGCTACAACAACAGCTGAAGATTGAACAGAGTGCTAACATGTAAAAAAAAGGGCACTTCTGCCCCCTTGTTGAAGGGAAAAACATTGCAAGAGGTCTTACCAGCACTTTATCGGCAGCCCCGTAAGAAAAACCAAAACCCGAACAGATTCGGGAATGGCAGTGAGTCAGTTTTTTTTCTTTTTAACTCATTCATTGCCATTCACTATTCACGATTTTATTTGGGAATTGAAAATATGACGTAGAGCGGTATTCCCGAATTTTTTTTTTTTTTTTTTTTTTTGCTTGAATGCCGATAAAGTGCTGGCCAGACCTCTGGCAATGTTTTTTTCCTTCCACAAGGGACACCATTTTCCTTATTTTTACATGTTAGCACTTTGTTCCAGCTTCAGCTGTTGTTAAAGCGTTATATAAACCAATATGTATGTATTGCATTGTATTTTGGACAACCACCTTCATTTCAAGTTCATATAACTCCAGACCCATATAATTTAGGAATTAACTCTTACGCTGTATTGAATGTTTAAGTAGTCCTAAAACTCAATATTGTTACTACCGGGTTGAGCGAACGCTGGCGCGTGTGAAAAAATATCCTGTGACTGTAAAGTGTCCTGAAGAGTTTTGAAAGGCGCTTAAAGGACAACCGACGTCACTTTTTTGTTTCCTAACTGACATCAGAAAAACGTTTTATAGCATCTAAAATACCCAACATATTATTATAGATATTTTTAGTCAAATGCAAAACACCAATAAAAATGACTTAAAGTGCCTAAAAAGTTTCCGCCGTTTTAATCAGCCGTTTCCACAGGCTGATTAATTCCTTACATGGAGCTTTGTCACCCTCTTCTGCCTCTTTTTGGTCCTACACGACCTTTTCAGACCAAAGTACAGCAAAATGCATTGACATGATGCATGGACTGCTGCAATGTGTCCTTTTTTTTTTGTCCTTCAGTGACGTTAACGTAGGGACTCGTCACCAACTCAAAAACAAGACTTCCAGAATATTCAGCACGAGTCTTAAAACGTGAAATATAGCTATATGTGGTGGAATATTTGCAAAATATGCTCAGTAGAAGTCATTTGAAGACATTTTACAAATTATGGTACTGGAATTTGAGTGGCAATGACAAAAGCCCTGGTACTGGAGTGGACACATTTTTGCACATCGTCTGGCAGTGAATGAGTTAAGCTGAATGGCAACTCCAACTGGAAGGTGAAATTGAATGTGGAAAATAGTTGCTTTGCCCTTGAACTGTTTGACATCACTTATCTCCGAATTTGTGAAAATAATAGCACAGCAGGCAGAAAAGGCCGCACAGACGCACACATTCATGCCATTTTAAAGTATTTATTTATATATATTTTTTTCATCTTAGTTTGGTTGATCATCTCTTTAAACATTGTTGCACTTTAGTATTTCAGTACTCAACATAAATGAAATTGTATAAACAAAGGCAAAAATGCAAACAAAAAGAAGGGGGTCGGGGGGATTGAGCAGAACAGACTTGCAGAGAAGGAAATTGGCTGAGATGAGTGCACATACACTAAAGGGCGGCATCAAGGAGGCAATAATAATAATAATAATAATAATAATAATAAATGAGGAGAGTTAGTCATATTTGTAAACTAGCTCTCCCCCATTCCGCCCCAATCACGTGCAGTGCTTCCGTTTCAGTCGCACTGAGTCTCCCTGTGGTTCCCCAGCCCGAATTTCACGTGCGACTTGCACTTTTTTTTTATCCCACTCGTCACCTCCTCAGATGTTTCCACTCTGGGTGAAATGTTGCCGTAGTTGGCGCCAAGGCCAGCAAAAGCACAGATCTTGCAAAGGAATCGAGGAGAGTTAGAGGAAATGAAACGTGGAAATGTTCATCGAATCTTGGTGGGAAGTATCAGAGTGCAAATGACACGAGCGCAGCTTGACCAACCAAACGACTGCTGGTTTTGAAAGACAACCGTGCAGTCCGGTATAGTGCAACAGGGCCGGTACAAACATTTTACAAGTAGATCTGAAGGTCTTTGCACCTCTTCAGTTTGCATTTCACAAGGGAAAAATATGACATTCAAATAGGAAGATAGGAGAGTTGAGAAGAATGTTTTTTGTGCATTTTTTTAAATAAAAAGTTCTGCTGTAGTTCTCTATCTTTAATTTCCATCTGGTAGTTTTTTTTATGCCCCCCAGCAGTTAACAGCACTGCTGGGGGATCAACTCACCATGCCTAAAATTTTAAAATTCACCAATTGGGTTGTTAGAATTTGCTTTCACACACACAACTTCCTGTTTCCTTTTGCTCATTTGGAGAAAAGTCCATAGTTTAGGTGGATCAACAATTCCAAAAAGAGAGAGTAAGCAGTGTGGTTTTCGTCCCGGCCTTGGACAAGCTCTACCCCCTTAGCAAGGTTCTCGAAGGTGCATGGTAATTCGCCCGACCAGTCTACATGTGCTTTGTGGACTTGGAGAAGGCGTTAGACCGTATCCCTCGGGGAGTTTCGTGGCTGGGGTACAGGAAACCCTGATACGGGCCGCTCAGTCCTTATACGACCAATGTCAGAGTTTGGTTTGCATTGCCGGCAGTAAGTCGGAATCGTTTCCAGTGAGGGTTGAGCTACACCAAAGCTGCCCTTTGTCATCGATTCTGTTCATCACCTTTATGGACAGTTTCTAGGTGTTGAAAGCATTGAAGGGCTCCGTTTTGGTGGCCTCAGTATAGCATCTCTGTTTGTTGCAGATGATGTGGTACTTTTGGGGCATTCAAGCGGAGCTCTCCAAGTCTCACTGGAGAGTTTCGCAGGCAAATGTGAAGCGGTTGGAGTGGGAATCAGCACCTCCAAATCTGAGACAATGGTTCTCAGTCGAAAAAGGGTGGAGTGACCTCTCCGGGTCGGGGAGGAGATCTTGCCCCAAGTGGAGGAGTTTAAGTATCTGGGAGTCTTGTTCACGAATGAGGGTCCGAGGGTACGAGGGAGCAACAGGCGGCTCGTTGCGGCGTCGGCTGTGATGCGGACTTTGTACCGATCTGTCGTGGTGAAGCAGGAGCTGAGCCAAAAGGGGAAGCTCTCAATTTACCGGCCCATCTGCGTCCCAAACCTCATCTATGGTCACAAGCTATGGGTCGAGATCCCAGATACAAGCGGCCGAAATGAGCTTTGTCCATAGGGTGTCCTCCTTTAGAGATAACGTGAGAAGCTCGGTCATCCAAGAGGGGCTAAGACTCGAGCCGCTTCTCCTCCACATAGTGAGGAGCCAGATGAAGTGGCTCGGGCATCTGTTTAGGATGCCTCCTGGACACCTCCCTGTTGAGGTCGGGGACGAGACTATGTCACGCAGCTGGCCTGGGAATGCCTCTGCATCTGCCAGGGTGATCTGGAAGAAGTGGCTGGGGAGAGAGAAGTGTGGGCTTCCCTACTGAAGCTGCTGCCCCTGCGACCCGACCCTGGCAGCAGAAGATGGATGGATGAGTCCTATTGAAACTGTATTATCTGTCCCAGGAGAAGGTGTAATATCATAAAGGGACAACCGGTACAGCAGATCAGGGTGGAAGGAGGAAAAAAAAGGTGTTGTCAGTCTTCATACTTCGATTTTGAATATGTCCAATTACTCCCTTTAGGTTTCCTTTTGGTTAATGCGGCCCTCACCCCTCCCGGAATTAAGTCTTTAGGACTCAAACCAACCCAGACAAAGCCTCTAACCAGAAACTGCATAACCTACCACAACTCTCTCTAGAAAAAAAAAATCGCAACAGCACTAATAATGACATCAACAGAAGAAATATTTCCAAAGAAACAAAAAATATTCATCTCCTCATATTCAAGTGTCTCGATATATTAACACAAAGACGAACAATCATTTTAAGACGTAGAAAGAGCCCTGTCTCTCTTCTCTGTCCGTTTTTGGCAGGAAATTTCAAGATTTATAAAGCAAAAAAAAAAAAAAAAAAAAAAAAAAAAAAAAAAAAAAAACGTAAACATTTCGATAACATTGAATGAAAAAATTAAATGAAAAAAAATACAATAAAATCCTCCCCATCATTTAAAAACAAAGAAACAACAAATTGCAAAAGTGTTTTTCCTATACATGGCATTGCTGTACAAGGAAAGCAGCAAAAATCTGATAAAACTACATACAATGCAATACACTGTCACAGATATGAGAAAGGTAACTACGGGGGGGTTGGGGGGGGGTGTACGGGTAGGGGGTTGAATGGCGACGGGGGAGTCCAAAAAGTAACATGAAATCATGTGGGAGGAAGAAGAAAAACATGGTGTGACCCCAAAGTGCAGAATTCATTTTTTCCCCTCAATTGTTATCATTCTTGATGCAAAAAAAGTTTTTCTATAATATTGTCATCTTAATAAACATGATACTGGAAACTGTGATAACAAGGGGAACTATATAGACCATTACGTCTGACATGGACATTACCATTTGACGATAAACTATATTTAAAGGGGGAAAAAGGGGGGGTTTATAGGGGAGACATTTGCCAGTGGGAAGAAAAAAAAGAGCTGGTCTGTCCTCTGCTCGGTCTTTGAGGGGGGCGGAGCAATGGAGGACTCCAAACACCATTCTTGTCCAGTCTGACAAGCTCTGCAGTTTTCAAGCGGGAGGGGTACAGGGAGAGGAGCGGTGTGCAGCTTCAAGAGTCCTTTCTTCTCCACGCCTCCCCTTGATGCAAGTTGCGCGCCTGGAAAATCAGCCACGCACAGACATGTGCGCGAAATGTGAATACTTTGGATCTGTTGCAGCGGTGTGTCCATTTCTTTGTGTTGTTGAGAGTCAAACTGGCTACGGCGGTCATTGATGCGCAAAACGATGCGCGCATGAGAGGTTGCTCTGCGATTGCCGTGGAGTTGGTCGTTGTCGAAAAGAACCCATGATTTTTGTGCTGGAGATGGTGGCATTTGGACCTTATGAACGTTGATTGCTCCAACTGTCACGTTAGGTCAACTACCCCCCCTGACACCCTCACAAACAGAGGTGGGGAATGGATAAATGGATGATGGTGGTTTTGGCATGATACAGCTCAATTCAAGTCAACACAAGTCGGGATCCTTGACATAAGACCTCTCTGTACATGGGATACAACACACCCTGCGGAGAAGAAACCAGAAAAAATTAGACAATTTGAACCATAAATTGTTGCCATATGCAAGGTGGTGTTTCTTTTCGTAACTTTTAACATCGTATCTTTTATGAACCACAAAAAAAATCCCAAAAAATGAAGTCTTGCCATATAACAGAAATCAACCCGATGAAAGGATTACGTACCACCGCTAGACTCCAGCCTGCTCCATACTGTATTGCAGGTCAGGGGGCTTATAGCTGAGAAGCATATCTGTGGTGCAGGAAGAGGGATAGCAGGTCGGCGCATGGAGCTCCCCTTCAACGTCACATACTGCTCGATATAAACATTTGATTACACATGGATTTTCAATCATGTTTTAGCTCTATGTATTTTTTTATGCTGACCTGATTCTTCCCGCTGGTGCAACTGCTGGCTTTCTGATAGTGACGTCTGGCTGAGAATGTCTGACATGCGAGCGGAACTTAGAGCCTTCCCAGCCAAAAGGCTCATCCCAGACATGGGTTCAGCTTGGTCCTGGACGGAAGTTGATATTCATTAAATTTCAGGGATGCATCGGGGAAATTAAAAAAGGGAGCTAGTTGACCCCTTGTGTCTGAAAACGGGGCCAAATTTGAAAATTGATGGGCACTGATATAACTACGGTATTTATTCGAGTATAACGCGCACCCCTAATTTTCAATAAAAAAATCGGTATAAAATTTTGGTTCACTTTTTCTCGGCTCAGACCAAGCATTGTGATACAAATTTATTGACAATGTAAACACTGAATGACAATGTAAATCCTGAATCAAAACTCCGGATATTGTGCAAAACAGCAATGCTTAACTCACGTTTCAGAGTGGGCGAGGCGAGGAAAGGAAATGAAGCATAGCTAAAGAAATGGCAATCAACAACAAATTAAAAAATAAATAAAGGAATGCGCAAGATCTGAGTCTCTCCGATAATTGAAACTGAAGGGTGAGAATAGCCACGGAAAGGCTGCCCCCTCCTGAGAGGGATAAAGCATTAAATATACATATATGAGAATCTTTTTCGGCAGAGAATTTTTTCCAAGGCCTCGTTTATAAGGCGCACCCAAACTTTGAGGTTTTTTTCAGGTAGAAAATGTTGCACATTATACTCGAATAAATACGGTAGATTGCTGAAGTATACTAAACTAATTAAAATGAACCAATATCCATTCATTGGAGCATATTTCTAAATTGCAAATGAAATAAAATACTTGAGTAAACTATACTTTTCCAATATGTCAACAATTTTTATTCAAGTCAAGGAATGTATTAATTCATAATATTAAAAAAAACATTTTTATTTTCTTTAGTTACTACACAATCAATCCTGTGGTATTTTTGATATTCGACGGTATGATCGAGAAAACAAGGACAACAGACTTAGCACAATATTTCTTACGAGTGTCTACTTTAACAAATTTCTTTCCTTGGAAGATTTCCAATGTGCTGCAACAGCTCTGAAATCATTCCTGTTAGCCACTAAATTCGAATCAAAAACTGCAGTTTGCTGCAAGAAATTATCACTACCCGAAACAGACTAATGCATCCCTGAAATTGTCTTTGAAATGAAATGATATTGAACCTGAATCCTGAGAGGTTTTTGGAAGTCATGGGAAGCTTTTCCAAAATGATGAGAAATCAAAATGTTTTTCTTTGCGGTATGGCGGTGTATACATAGTTACTCACATATGCATCATCGCAGGTCTGGATGGTGTGGTGACGCTGTAATTGTCCTCGGGATCTATAAACTTCTCCCTGCTGACCTCGTGAATAACCCACGCCGTTGTGATCGGGCACCTCCATAGCTTGCCCTGTCTGTCTGGACTCTATATGTTCAGAGTCTGATTAAAAAAAGGATGATGTAAACTTCAATATCAATGCAAAGTACTCCAGTTTGTGCTGGGTAAACCAACCTCTAGTAGTTGGAGGACTTAGATTCATATAGCCACGTCTGTGAGTAGGGGAGTTGTAGGGAGGGGTGCTCCCTCTGGGAGGATGCAGGAGGAGATCATGACCTTCTCCTGCTTTGGCCAGCAGGCCCTCATGCGTGTGGTGGTAGCCAGATGGTACCTCATCTTCCTCCATGCTCTCCGAGTGGGGTAAGATTGGACAAGGTGCTTGGTCAGGCTGCTGCTGTGGTGGCTGAACGTCCGGTGGTCGGATCTGGAGAAGGTGGTGGTAGTGCTTGCCTGCCGGGGAGCCTTGTGGTGCTTGTGGTTCCAAACTCTCACCCTGACTCAGCTGACGGAGAAGTAGCATCTCGCCGTATTCCGGAGTTGTACTACTGGGTGGTGTTGGGGGTGCGGGACATGAACGAGGGCTCTGCCTCTTCAGCAGCACTGCCAGATCCTGCGGGGGTAACCGAGGATCGGCATGGCCCGTCAAAGAGTGGCGGGGGGACAAGAGACCCTGCAGAGTAGGTGTCACATGCTGTTGTGGGGGGCGGTAGTCCACCGGAGTTGGAGAGAGTAACGCTTGCTGTAGCGCTGACGGGGTGCCGTAACTCCCGGTCCCTAAAGCGCCACTTTGGTAACCCTCCAGTCCGGGTACGTTGAAGGAGGGACCCTGCAGGTAAGGCCCATAGGAGCCCAGCACTCCAGGAGCCCCCCGGGTGGCTGCGTCACCAGAAAAAAGGTGCTGGGTGAGCTGGGCCTGGTCATAGGCTGATGAGAAACGTCCGAGGCTACGACTGGGAAGAACACAAGAAAATGAGAGATTTAGAAAGTTGACATTTTATGAGTCCTACTAGCACTAAAATTGGACTGACTGGTGCAGCAGGTCACTACATTCACCCAACAGGGAAAGGTGTCAAAATACGTCACACTCAAAAGTCTTCGCTGAGAGATGAATGGATCTTTGTGGAGGATTTCTGGGTAAGCATTTTAGCAAAGGCGGTTCCACATTCTCTCAGCGAAGGTGTAAATGTGTGAAACACGATAGAAATCTCCTACTGAAACTATGCACACTTCTAAATGTGCTACCCCGGCACACATTCTACATGCACTCACCAAATATTGTAAATTGGAGTTGGCACAAGAGCTGTTGTTGTCATCTGATCAACGTCAATGAGGGTTTTCCCACTTACTGTTGTGTCAGTGATGGTAACTAATGTCCTCGACGCCTGTCCTTAAATGTAAGACGTTTTCCCTAAGTGACATTTGTTCTGGTGTGATTCAGATTAAATTCAAGATCAAAAACAGATCAAACATGGAAAACAAAACTGGAGTGCATTCGAGGTTAAGGTATGTTATGAATTACAACACCCGAGGTCTGTCGGCATTGTAGGCGTTTGACAAACATGGCACAAAGTACAATGTCACACCTGTGCGATTCTGCATTGTCCGCACTCAGCTGCTTCCCGAGAACTCTGTGTCCGCAGGGTGTCGACAAAAAGCTACCTTGCCTCTGTGGTCCGACTCCTAATTCCACTTCCTGTACCTGAATAGTCACCTGAAGAAATCAGATGTTGGTTACTTTACAAATTCAGTACACATATTAACTCATTCACTATCAATGTATTGCATTGTATTTTGTACAGCTGCCCCCATTTCAAGCTCAGATGACTCCACACTCATATTACTTAGGAATTAACTTTTTTTTCTGATGAAAGAAGAGAGTCTAAGGTTTCTAACGCTGTATTGAAAGTTTATGGACCCCTAAAAGTCAATATTATATGGGTCCTGGAATTTTAGTGAAAATGACAAAAACCCTGGCACTGGAGTGGACACATTTTTTGCACATATCTGGCAGTGAATTAGTTTGAAAAAAAGGGAATATGAGTGAAAAAAAAACACCATAAAATGTGGTTCACAGAGAACACGATGGGATTTGAATGCCAATAAGAATGCTTCAATGTGTGCATTTAATTAAAAATATTAATGAACCACTTAAGATTTGGAAGCTCTTGGGGTCGAGAAAAATCAGTGTGAGGTGCAATTTTGCAACAAAAGTAAAACGTGTATGTGTGTATCCAAATGTGACAGTCATCTAACCTTGTTAAAAAAAATATTAATAAAAAAATACTCACTTGCTGCTGTTGAGGTACACCCTGAGCCAACGGGACAGAAGGGTGTACAGAAGATTGCTGACTGGCTGGCATAGCAACTCTTGGAAGGCCTGTGGGTGGTGGGCTACCACTCTGGCCCTGGTACAGTGAAGGGGAACCATGCTGATACGGTACAGAGGACGGACCTTGGGATGACAAAGACAAAAGTCACATCAGAAAGTTTTACAAGGAACAGGTAGAAATAACATTTTAACACAGGAGATCTTTTGTAGAATAATTCTAGAGGACTGTATAGTTGTATAATAAAATTAACTCATTCACTGCCATTCCCGAATGGGGGGGGGGGTGCCGATCAAGCACTGGTCAAACCTCTGGCAATGTTTTCCCTCCCACGAGGGGGCAGCATTTGCCTTTTGTACAGCCACCCCCACTTGCAACCCAGATTACTCCAGACCCATATAACTTAGAAAATAAATGTTGTATGTATGTATTGCATTGTATTTTGGACAACATTTCAAGCTCATAAAACACCAGACCCATATCATTTAGGAATTAACTCTTCATAATGAAAGAAGAGAGTCTAAGGTTTCTTACGCTGCATTGAATGTTTATGTAGTCCTAAAACTCAATATTCTGTGGGTCCTGCAATTTCAGTGAAAATGACAAAAACCCTGGCACTGGAGTGGACACATTTTTGCACATCATCTGGCAGTAAATGAGCTAAAATGCATGGTCATAGACTAGAAGTGTATTCCAGCAACTACAAAACACTTAATTCATCGATCAAATAGTAATTATACTACAATAAAAATGTATTCATAATGCACTTTACATTTTACAAAAAGATAAAAGTGCAATAAACTTTCAGGGTTGCAGAAGATATCCATTAATGGTACTAGTCGTAGCAGTAGTAGTAGTAGTAGTAGCAGTGGTAGTCGCAGAAGTAGTAGTAGTAGTGGTAGTAGCAGTAATCCAAAAGATGGAATACTAGCATAAAGTGTGGCAAGAGTTCCCAAATTACATATCATGTGACTGTAAAGTGTCCTTGAGAGTTTTGAAAGGCGCTTATAAATTAAATGTATTTATTATTATTATTGATCATCAAAACATACTTCACATCAAAATTAAAAAGTTAAAACTTGCTCTTCTGTATTTTTAAGTTGAAACATTTCACTTGGCTTTTTTTTCCCTTTTGGGATGTGTAGGGGAATGGTTTACGTTGACAGTAAGAAAGGTAGGGTTTAGAAATAATGTTGGGAAAGAGTCCTGAGAAACCTTTTATCCCCTTTTGATGGCCTCTATCTCTTGTTGCATTATCTCGGTGGGTTGCGAGAGGCTGGAAATGATGCACAGGAATGCTGTTTACTGATGCTGATCAGGAATGTTGAGGTACAGAACTAGCATAAAGATTCCACGTTGTCGGCAAGAACAACAAAAAAGGCCGTCACACAATTACATTATTCCTTGTGGGGTCACACTGTTCATAGTGCAGATCCGAGTTTTCATACAACAGTGGAAAATGACAATTTTTGTATTTGCAGAGCAGTTTTTCATTCCGTCAAATTAAAATTGGGATTTGGCTGTCACAAGTGCCTTGGAGTAGACTTTCTGGTGGTTATCACGAAGCATTTTTGGGTCCACCAAAGCAGAGAGAACATCTCTTTTCAAGGGCGCAACCATCCTACTCTGTAGCTTCTTAGTAAACCACAGGGTTGTTCTTCAGAAGGACAATGCTTTCGTCTTTTTTTTTTTTTTTTTTTTTTTTTTTTTGGGGGGGGGGGGGGGGGTTCAAGCCCAAAAATTGTAGAGTTCAAGTCGGTCACTATCATCGACTTTGCAGCATTAGTGGCTGGGAGTTTTTAGACAGCAGTGTTCATTGAGTAGGGATTTATCCACCCATCCATTTTCTAATCCGCTTATCATCACAAGGGTTGAATGCGTACTGGAGCCTTTGCCAGCTGTATTCGGGCAGTAGGCGTGGGTACACCCTGAACAGGTTGCCATGGTATCGCTGGGAACGCATAGACGAACAATCATTAACACACTTTATCACACCGATGGACAAGCTAAAGTGTTTAATTAACCTGCCATGCATGTTTTTGGGAACATGGGAGGAAACCGGAGAAAACCCAGGAAAAACAATATTCAAGTGTGTGTTCTATTTGAGAAATTACGGTACAAACCGTGCCCTTGCATCATGCCTGCGGAGCCGGGCGGAGAACTCTGATTTGGCTGTCTGAAGAGGTGGTTGTTCGGATGTGTTGGCGGTGGACTGGATGGCTGGATACGCAACCTGAGGGAGGATGAGAGAGAGCGATGGAAAGAATATCGCTTACAACACTTGTGTAACATTTCTGTCGAGAGCTCTGCACCAATCGTAGCAAGTTTATTCTTCAGTGGCTGCAGAAGGGATACAATACAATTGTCGAAATACTTTACCTCTGGAGCTGGTGGGTTAGGTGACTGGGTTGACTTTCTCCATGGCCTAAAGAAAGACCCTATAGAGAATTTTGAAAAAAATTAAAAAGTGATTGAAGAGAGAGTAAATTGTCCATGAATGAGTGGACAAGAATTACAAGTTTAACGCACATTTTTTCCCCTGTAATGTATTTATTTATGTATTTATTTTGTTTTCAAGGGTATTCAGAGACCCGCACCTTTGCGGTTTAGAATTCAGACATTCTCATTTATAAAGATGTGGCTCTGCATCAGGATATGAATGTAGTGCATACCTGGATTTGCTGGTGGAGGATTTGTTGCTCTTGCTGGTAAAGGATATGCTGTTGTTGGGTGTGTTCCAGGAATCGCTCATCCTGGTGAGCCGCATACATTTTCTGGAGCTGTTCACACTCCTGTAAAAGGATCAGACAATTAGGACACAATTTTATGACTTTCTTTCAACTTTATGAGGAATAGTCATGTACAAGGTGGCTTTATTTGCACAATATAGCACATCTCATTAACAAGGCAATTCAATGTGATTCACACCTAAACACATTTCACTCTGTCACTGCCATACCCGAATTTATTTGGGAATTAAAAATAGAACGTAAGGTGCCATTCCTGAATTTTTTTCTTGCTAGGGTGCTTATAAAGCACTAGCCAGACCTCCGCCAATGTTTTCCCTTCCACAAGGGGCCAGTATTCCCTTTTCCATGTTAGCGCTTTGTTCCAGCTTCAGCTGTTAAAGCGCTATATAAACCAATGTGTATATATTGCAGTGTATTTTGGACAGCCGCCCTCATTTCAAGCTCATATATCTCGAGACCCATATAATTTAGGAATTACTTTCTTTTTTTACTGTTGAAAGTCTAAGGTTTCTTACGCTGGATTTAATGTTTATGTAATCATAAAACTCATTCTGTGGGTCCTGAAATTTTAGTGACAATGACAAAAACCCTGGCACTGTAGTGGACGCATTTTTGTACATCTGGCAGTGAATGAGTTAAAAGCAATCAATCTGAACCCAATTGTACTCTGAATGAGCATGAGTATGGATATAACTTTTAAATCTATGATTATGTATCCAAAATTCTGCATTCTATTGCATGAGGCATCTCTACGTTGTACACATTTTGGCGTGAGACTGGGTATATGATGAACCTGTAGGGCTGTAAAATTAATAACGAAGCGCAACTTGTCATTGGTCAGGCAACAACGACCTATTTTAACTTAACAATGCAAATAACACTCCCCCCCCCGACAATAAAGCCAGTAAGTACCTGCTTGAGTTGCTTAATGAGGCTACTGTTCTCTAGATGTGTTTTGAAGGCTTGAATGGTGGCAGCACCGTCAGAGAACCTTCTGACAGGTGAGAAGCGTTCCATAGGAAGATGAAGTGTGTTACAGTCTTTATAGCTTGATCTGCAGAGCAAAACAAATCGTACAGGCACACACAGGCACACACAACACACACACAGGCACACACACACACACACACACACACATACACAAAGAAACCAGCCACACAGGTATAACATGACATAACATAAATGACACAAACATTTTCAGTCACAGACAAGGACAGGGTACACAAACAAAGAAAAATAATTAGGTATCATTCACAAAATGCCAAAGAGTCCTAGTTTGAAAGTTCAGGAAATGCAATGCCCTCTAAATAGGAGGTGGGTGGACAAGTGAATGGTCTTTGACTCGCCAGGTCAATCGCCTAATCTTAACCCAAGAGAGTATGGGTTTTGCTTCCAGAAGAGGAGACGTTTACTCACTTGAAAAGTGATTGGCTTCAAAGAAAAGGGGCTCTGGTCTGATTTACGTCTTGATGTAAAATGCCATAAAATAAAAACTGGACATTTTGCTTATATTCATCATTTGATCCGGAATACATCCACAAAAACATTATCTTACCATCCCAGTGCTTTTGGAGTGGACTGTAGATATGTGTGTGTGTCTGTGAGTGTCAGTGTGTTTGCACGACCAATCTGACTATCATTCAATGGCTAACATTTGTGGGAGTATTTTGTTAGTATTGCGTCTGTTGAGAGGAAATTGTTGTGGTGGCATGAGGAAGGGATATCGTTGCTGGTGTGACAACATTTACATCAAAAACAGCCTGTTTATACCCACTAAAAGCAACCTGCATCAGCTCTCGCTCCAAACATCAACTTTTTAACAAACAAGATCAAGAAAACAGTCGAATGTGTCCATTGTAAATCAGCCAGACAAAAACACCCAAATCGACATCATGAACGAGGGACAAAAAAAGTTTGTACAATCTAAAACAAACGTTTCTGATGCACGAAACTGCACTGGGGCTATCGTTCACTTCACAGCAAACACCACTACAAAAAAAAAAGGAGTCCGCAAGTTTGAATTGGTTTAGTTTGTGCATAACAGCACAGAGTGGGTGCATCCCCTCACCGCGTGTGTGTGTCAGAGGCCCAGCCCACCCTCTGGCGGGGGCCCTGTGACCGTTGGGGTTCTGCCGAGGGATCGCCATGCGATGTGCTCATGAGCGCGTGCGTCGTGTGCCGCTTGCAGCGGTTCGCCAGGTACCTGGGCCGCAAGGAGGGGTAGGATGGGGTGAGGGTGGGAGACACGAAGCAGCGCTGGTCAGCTCACTGCCCTTCTTTACTACTAGAGACAGAGGGGAAGGCCAACCCATTCCCAACACTGCCAAAAGGGGGTCAATCAAAATAACATCTTGCCTAAATGTAAAATATTACTCAACAAAATAATTTCAGAGCTGCTGACCGGAAATGTTTTTTTTTTACTTTGCAAGCTTTGCAAGCTGAGCGTTAGCAAAGCTGGAAAAAAAAGGGTGGAAACAGGTATCAACAATTTGCCTTTATGGACAAAAGAATCACAAAGTGGCAGATTCAGAGTTGCCCTGGAATTGTTGGCTGATTGAGTTGAGAGCCAGAGAGAAAGGCACTTGCACGACGGTAAAAGTAGCAGGGGTAAGGGGAGCACCACAGTAGAGTGACCAGCACTCGTAGGGGGAAAAAAGCAGGGCACACATACCCCAGAAACCAAAGCCACCAGCAGAAGATACGATCACTGCAACACTAACAGTCCCTTTAACAGTCAGCGACTGCAAAGGTAACGTGACACTCACACGATCCACTTTGAACAGCAACACTTGGTACAACGTATCTCACGACCAAAAGCTGGTATGCTAAATTACCTTTGTACGGCTTCTTGATCTGGCTCTCCGTCTGATCCCTCTTCATCCACCGGAGCGACGGCAGGAATAGGGTGCTGAAGGAGGCAGAGAGTTTCCTGGTCAACAACAATGTCCGTTAATTTTTTTTCATGTCAATGCAACATATTATAAATAGAATCATGATAAGAATACTGCATTTTTGAATGAGAAAGGTTTCCCAAATATAATATATAAATATATAAACATTTTCCATATATAAGGCACACCACATTGTAAGGCGCTACAGTAGAGGCTTGGATTACGCACAACTACTTCTACAAGGGGAAATGGGAGTCGATGGCTGCTGACAGTACAGTACAGTAATCCCTCGTTTATCGCGGTTAATGTGGACCGGAACCACCCGCGATAGACGAAGAACCGCTATGTAGCGAATCATTCATGGATTTGTATATTTACAGGTATATAAGAACAAAAAATATTTATAAGGCCAAATGTAGTAGAACACAGTACAGGATAGTAAATGTTTGTAGTACAGTCCATAACTATAATGCAATTAAGTAAATAGTCCCCGATCAACATGCAGTATATACAGTATAATATTTACAGGTACACTACTCGTCTTTCGTGATGTAATGCACTATAGATACACTGCCGTTGTAATGGCGTACAACAGTGACATAACTTTCTCCTTCTCTCACTTTGTCAGGTAATTTTACTTTTTCACTCACTGTCATCATTTTGTTTTCCTTTTATTTTTGGGTTTGTTGGATGATTTTGAAGGCACAGGGCATTTGGGAGCCATTGTTGGGCGAGGGCGTATTAAGTGCGAATGAAAATACGAGAATACGTCCAGTACGTAACCTGAACTAATGCGATGCGAGAGCAGGAGACAGGGAAAAGCATTCATGTAGGTCGAATGCTGTCCAGTCGTGTCATCGCTCAGCCAATCAGCTTGTTTTACAGTACTGTAATATAGTTAATTTTGCTGCCATTGGCGGCTTTTTTTTAAGCTTAAAAATAAATCAGCGATACATCAAGGGTTGCGATAATCGAACCGCAAAGTAGCAAGTCATTACTGCAGTTGCAGGGACCTGTTATGGCTCAATATTACTTGACATATAAGGCGCACCTGTATATTAGGCGCATTTTGAAGAAAATTAAGGCTTTTGGGTGCGCCTTATACACTGGAAAATACGGTAATAATCAACAATGCGTCTGACTACTCACTGGACTGGTAACAAGAGGTGATGGTCCCCGGGGCCTTTTCAGGAGCTGAGCATGTAGTTGGATATTGGCACCACCATCGGAAGCTCTTCGACCCAGGGGCCCCATGCCGTTGAGTAACTGCAGAGTAGGTGGTTGCAGTAATGACTGCTCCTAAAGTGCGAACATGCGCAGAAAATCAATCAAGTCAGGAGTTAATATTGGCCTCTTATTTGATGATTTAAGGGGACACCTATGCCACATGGAAATTACGAAACCTTGTACTCCAGGTGCTGTGTGGGCTGTAGGCTCTGCGTTGGCATGAGAGTGTGCATTTGTCCCAATGTCGGCGTGAGTGGAGGAAACGGGGGCTGGGGCATCGCTCCCCGTGGGAAACCTGGTGGTAGTTTCTGGAGGGCCTCTTGCATCTCAGTCCTTTAATCCGAGGAGAAAAAAAAACAGAAAAAGAGACGACATATGCCTTAAAGATGAGCTACAGTCACCCCAAAGATTTAAACATCAGAATCAGCACCGTTGAATAGAAGACACACACAAGTAGTTCACTTTCTAGTTACAAGCCGGTCAGAGGAAGATAGACAAGATTGGCATGGACAAGACAGAGCGATGAGTCTGGCAGGTCACTCTTAATCGCCTTGATTCTGATTTTGAAAAGATATGACAGTTTTACCTTTGGTCTGGTACACCCACAGTGTGCCGCCTCATTGAGAGGTACCGAGCCATGGCTTCAGGTGATGGCTCTTCGCCTTCATCACTGTCGAGTGCCATATTGCCATCCGGCTAAACAAAAAAAAAAAACACATACAGTAAAGTCTCGTTATATCGATATCGGATATATCGATAGTCCCGGTTATAT
The DNA here is from genome assembly GCF_051943395.1 of Hippocampus bargibanti. Taxonomy (NCBI): domain Eukaryota; kingdom Metazoa; phylum Chordata; class Actinopteri; order Syngnathiformes; family Syngnathidae; genus Hippocampus; species Hippocampus bargibanti. The sequence continues at coordinate 12,947,531 of NC_142747.1, forward strand.
CGATACTATTTCTATGCACGCACGGAGAAAATTACATGCAAACAGGGTCGGATATATCGATAGTCCCGGTTATATCGATATTTTTTCGGACTCCCTTGAATATCGATATAACGAGACTTTACTGTATACATATTTATTTGAGCATTATCTAATAAATACGTGTAAATAAAAAGAAACTGAAAAATATATATTCAATTTTAAGACAATTGGAATACATTTTAAATTAAATTTGATCCAGTGTTCTAATATTCATGTCTATTTGATTGAATCAACTTGGATATTTATAACATCAGACATTTCTAACCATGAAAATTCTGTTAGAAATCTTCATTTTACTTCACCTTCAGTTGGCATAAAATTACAAATTGAGCCATCCATGAAATATTGCACTCAGTGAATTATTCAACTCACCTCAACAATCTGGTTCTCTGGGTTGATAAGCTGGACATGAGGAACTGTGATGTTAACTGGATTGACCTGTGGATCCATCTGCGCAAGCAAACATGGAGACAAAAAGGTCAGGTAGGGATTGCACTCATTTGTGAAACAATCCTCTTAAGTGAGTGGGATCGGCACCTTGGCTAAGTCAGTTACCTCCATTTAGTGCAAGGGCTTTAAAACTTGCCATTTGATATGGAGGTATAATGGGATATATTGATTAAGGGATTAACATCATTTAAAAAAGTATGTGTGTGTGTGTGTATATATATATATATATATATATATATATATATATATATATATATATATATATATATATATATATATATATATAGTGATGTCACGAGAGGCTGGGTTCTGGAGGGCAAATACATCTCACTAAGATGGCTTCACCCAGAGAGAGTTTTGGCCCCATCTGGTGGAAGGCAGCAATTCAAACACCACACCTGTGGCTGATCACTCGCTTGATTGGCAGGCAAGGCTTTTAAGGCGGAGAGCCTCTGAGTGTGAGCCCAGGGGAGACAAGCTCTGTGGAGAAACTGATTGCTGCGTGGAACTCATTGCCAGTTGGGACCATACGACAGGACACTGGATTCGGACCTTGCTAAAGACGGCTAGGCTACATGAGGAGGACATCAAGAGGGGTGAGGCCTAGAAACTCATGGAAAAGAACTCCGTCTTCAGTTTCACCTCAGAAGAGACTTTATTATGATTTAAATATTGGAAGAGACACTATTCTTGCCTTTGTTACGTGTGAATCCCCCCTGAAACCCTTTATTAAAACCTTTGTTTGTATTCAAACCTGTCACCCATTGCGCTCCTTGTCCTGTCCCGCTGAGAGCTAGCCTCTCATGACATTACAATATATATATATATATATATATATATATATATATATATATATATATAAAGCTCCTAAAATCACACTTTGCAACAGCAGAGCAGTGCCAGTGAACAAAAAAATCTATTTATTATAGTAGTCTTGTGAGATGACATTTAATGTTCAAATCTTACAATTCAAGTACGACACTGAAGTTCAAATAATGCTCTGACTGTATTATATTTTTTTTCATATTTCGGAAAAGGTATTTTGAAAATAGACCAATTGGAAATCAGCTTTATTACCAGAAGAGGTTGTGGTCAAATTTGGAGTTTCCGATGCAAATTCAAATCGAAAAACACTTACCTGTACAGCGTTGATGGGATAGCTAATGGGGCGTGGTGTGGGTGGAGCAACACGCAAGGTCTTGTGTTTCTTGAGACGATCAGATAGCAAACTGTAGATGGCACTGTAGTGATCATACGCATCTGTGTGGAGGGACTGAAGAAGGAGAACGGGGTATATGTTTAACACAAGTGTTAATTTTACCTGCCTAAAAAACCATTTGGCCCACACACAAAAAAAAAATTCAATGACATGCGGCCAGTTGTGTAATTTAACCCGATTACAACATCTCTAATGGGGCCTTTACAGACCTAATAATACTTTATATTTCAGTGGTTCTAATAAATGTGGGTTTTTGATTGCTATTGTCTGACCTGAATTGTACGTTCTCGGTCCAGGCCCATCTCAGACATCGCTATTAGCACCTGCTCGTTGATAAGCTCCGTCTCTCTTTCTGTTTTAACAAGCTCACACTCTGCTATCAACTGAATGGGAGATGGAAGGAATAAAACAGGATTATTAAAAAAATAACATCAAAAGAGCATCAAGTACCAGTGCTATACCAAACCAAACGTTTCTGGCAAAAATACAACAACTTTTAATTAAGTCTTCTTATCCCCGATTGGCTCCAAGGGATTGGCATAGCGACCCCTCTGCATGATTGACAATGTGCACAATACACAAAACACAATAAAACGAAGATATATTTAGATTTGTGGATCTGAATTAGCTTTCAGATTAGAGTGGCACAATACTGTATTTTTTTCATACACAGTATGATGCAAGCCCTTCTCTCAAACCTTTCTAATATTAAATTCTTAATTATCTTAAATATAAAGTCTGATGAATCCTAACAACATATTTTTTTCCTATAGTCCAAAAAGTGCACAATCGCTCACCCTATCGAAATCAGGGTCTGGGTCTCCTTGTCTCATCCACTTGTTCTTACAGATTTGTTCCATTGTCAGGCGTCTGCTGGGCTCCAAAACCAACATATGTCTGATCAAATACTCACAGTCTGTTAAAAAAAAACAAACACACATGATTACCATAAGAGCGATAGGTATGGTGCCTGTTTCAATCAGTTCCTTACATACATTTTTATGGTAGATCTGTTCAGATAGCTGCAAGATCTTACAGAGCACCCATTGGCTTTATGTGTAGTTTTACAGCAAGTCATTTTACACATGAGGAAATTCAACAGACGCGACAAGTTGTATTTGAAGTCAACAACTTGGTCTTTATCGGTGATGTGCGACGAACGGTTAACATTCATTCAACATTCAACTTAACTTAGTTATCTGAATGATCTGTTATTACCATCGCCTAATTTACCTGGTAACAGTCAAATAAGGGGAGGACAGGCTCTTATTTTTTCCCCACTTAAAGCACCGAGTAATTTTAAAGTGCAACTAATTAGGGTAGAAATAAGACCTACCGGTAGACATGAAGAAGGGGATGCGAAATTTGCCACTTAGGACACGGGCCCTCAAATTATGTAGTGTACTGCCATCAAAGGGTAGGGCACCACACACCAATACATATAAGACCACACCTAAGCTCTGAACAAGCAAAAGAGAGAAGGATTGTCACAATTTTCAAACTACATTGGCTTTTTCACTATGATGAGCGAGTCTGTGTAAGCTCTCAGTCGTACAGGAGTGGTCCATCGATGAGAAGGTTTCTTCAGCCGTCATCTGTACAAAAGTGAAGGTTTCGGACGTTTCGCCTCCTATCCAAGAGGCTTCGTCAGCGAACTAAAGTCTGACTGGTCAGACCCTGGTCACTGGACCAGTCAGACTTTAGTTCGCTGACGAATTAAATAGAGTAAAGTCTCGTTATATCGATATTCTCGGGAGTCCGAAAAAATATCGATCTAATTGGGACTATCGATATATCCGACCCTGCGCGCATGTAATTTTCTGCTTGCGTTCATAGAAATAGTATCGTAATAAGCGGTACTATTGATAGAACCGATATCGATATAACGACACTTTACTGTACATTATTTATTATTTAGTTTTATTTGGTTCTTTTGACTTCAAGATGGCGCCGCAAGAGTGGCTACCTTGCCAGCAGCTCATGTATTCTGTTTTTCTACTTCTTTCATTCCTTTCATAACTTTGCTGCTGTGAAATGTAAATGTCTCCACCGCGAGACTAATAAAGGTAAATCCAATCCATTCCAATAGCCAGCTAGATAGCTAGAAATCACTTCAAATTACTTCAAACACTTTTTCTAACACTACTTAGTTACTCGCTAGCCTCCCAGAAAAGTAATTCATTCCTATCGCCATATCTTCAAGATCTGACGTGACAAAAATTCTCTTGACAGAAAGATGTGGAGGAGCAAAAATCTTATTGTCAACTCACCCATATATCGACTTTCGGCCCATCATATTCTTTGCCTTCAAATAGTTCCGGTGCAGCATAGGGTGGGCTGCCACACCAAGTCTTTAACAGTTGTCCTCTGGAAAACAGGTTACTGAAACCGAAATCTGAAGGGAAAAGGGGGTGGTTAAATTCATTGCCTGAAAGCAAACACGCCAGTCAGACTATGGTGTGCAAACTCACACACCTGCTATTTTGATGTTGAGATTGTGATCCAAAAGCAGGTTCTCTGCCTTCAGGTCTCTATGAACGATATTACGGCAGTGACAGAAATGAACTGCTGCAACAATCTGTTTGAATTTCTTCCTGGCGTCCTTTTCTGCCATACGTCCATGGGCTACCAGGTGGTCTGCAAATGTAAAGCATAACTGGGTTGGTTGTGAGGATTCTGTTGGGATTCCTCCACAAACAAAAAAAAAAAAAAATAGAAAAACTGACAACTATTTAAAAGAATTATTGAGAAGCAAAAATCCATCCATTAAAAAAGTCTAAGTGGGGGGAGAGCCTTACCAAAAATTTCGCCGCCACTGGCATATTCAGTTACCAAATAAATCATTCTCTCTGTCTCCATCACCTGAGGACAAGAACATGCATGACAACCAAACCAGTCAGGGCCATCACAGAGGAATGACGAACTTAACAGAAACACTATGCAGAATCTGCTAACTCACTTGGTACAGACGAATGATGTGCGGGTGCTTTAGCAACTTCATGATTTGAACCTCCCGAAATATCTTTTTCAAATTTTCATCATCCAGCTGGGTCTTGTCCACTATTTTTATCGCCACCTGGTAAGAAAGAAACAAGATTGGGATACATGGGAAAAAAACAGTCACACCAATCTCAATCGTTGGATTGTCTCAGCCGATATTTTGCATTTTACTAAAATTCTGTAGGGTCGAGTGGTTAGCGTATTGACAACTCGGGGCAGAGATCATGGGTTTCATTGCCTTCCTGTGTAGAGTTCACAAGTTGTGCCTGTGCGGGTTTTCTCTGGGTACGCTGCTTACCGCCCATATTCCCAAAACACGCATGGCAGGCTGAGTTAACACTCCAAATTGTCCATTTGGTAAATTTTTGTTGCTGTTTTGAAACTGTGAGGCGAACATGATCAATCATATGAAAATAGTTGTCTCAAGGTCCCGTCAGACAAAAAAAAATCTCTGAAAATGAACCTCTCCAAGTTGGCAGACTGTAATTACAGCAGTGCCATTTTTGTCTGCTCTGAACTTCTCCCCTTCCGGCTGCCTTCAATGACCAGTCAAATTAGAGCCTTTGAGATTAGCAAATCACGTTTTGTCAAATTGTAATTACATTGTAAATGTAAGTACCGTAAATGTTCATCTCAAACTGAAACTTTTAGCAGCTGCGCAGCAATTCAGCCATTTTTTTCTCCCCTGAGACAAGTAGCCTTTTTCTAACAGCAAAGCGGGGAAGGCATTTGACAAATGAGCAGAAATCTACGTCACAACCATGCCAAAATCTGATCCGCTCATTTTGCAAGCCTTGTGAATGTTGTCGCCTTTTTGCAAATGAGCGACAAACCGCATTATGGTCAACCTTACTTTGATCGAAACCAACGTATGCACTAATAGACCCCAAACATGACCTTTGATAGTCGGTAAGGTCATTGCATGGCTAGCCAAGCTGCTGCAATGGGACGAACACAGTTTAAGAAGACGGGTGTGTGAGAGAGCGCTTCTTTGCCAATTCCTTTCATGGTTTGATCAAGTGGATCTGATGGGACTGTTTAAAAATGTTACCCTGGACTAAAAATAATCGACTGTTGAAGTGTGTGTCACAAAAATCCATGCATGTCCAATGGGAACAAACACTCTCTCTCAAATTCTGTTGTGTTCCATCCCAACCTCCCGTTTCCTGATAACCGAGGGGCAACGGCAGCCTGACAAGACAGACTTCCTGTTCCAGACAGAAAGGGGAAGTAAGAGAGTGGGTGGGTGCAGGGGAACTCCTGAGACAGTACAAAGCCACATAAAACAATGACAATTTTTAAAAACATGCACTCGGCAAAATTTTACTTTTGTGCACAATGATGTGAATTTCTCACCGGACGCTTGCGCTCATGCTTTTCAGCTTTGGCCAAACACAGCAGAGTGAAAGTCATTTGACCGTTGTATTAAGTTCATCCTGTCTACTTGATATCTAATTTAAAACAGATTATTTACTTAAAGACAGTGTATTGTAGGTGTTCAAATACCTGACATGTTCCGGCGTATACTTCCGCCTTCGTCAGAGTGTCCACTGTCAGGTATTTGAACACCTACAATACATTGACTGTAAGTAAAGAATCTGTTTTAAATTAGAAAGTCATTTGAGTTTGAACCAAATTCATGGAAATCATATAAACATTCACGGATCCCAGGGATAATAATAATAAGAATAATTTGCTGTGGCGACCGCTTGACGGGAAAAGCCGAAAGGAAGAGAATAATAATAATAAATAATAATAATAATAATAATACATTTCATTCATAAGCGCTTTTCAAAACTCTCAAGGTCACTTTACAGTAACAGGAATGGGCAACGACATTTTTTTGACAGGAATACTTCATCATCCGACGTATAATAAAAGCACATTGAGGCTTCTGATATATTGCGGCTAAAATCTGAGGATTTGGACATTTTTACGTCCAACAATCGCTCCAAATGATTACTAAAACTGATTAGTTGATCATTAATCATGACATTTTTACCTCTCTAGGTGTAACACAGTGTCAAGTTTGGTGACGCTAATTTATGGTAGCATCTGCTATGGATAACCAAGGGATAATCAAAACCTGGATGGCAAATAACTTCTTGAACTTCAATGACAAGACTGACGCGATGCTGTTTGGTCCCAGTGGCCCATGTGCATCTCATCCTGTTGACTTGGGCCCCCTTGGCTCCTTATCTGTAGTCAACAGTCTCAAATTTGGATCTTAAACTAGACAGTGACTTTAAACTTGACCGACAAATCGGTGCTGTTGTTAAATCCAGCTTCTTCCATCTTGGGCAGCTGGCTAAAATAAAACCTCTCCTTTCTTATGAACACCTCGAAGCGGTAATTCATGCCTTTGTCACATCTCGGCTTGATCTTGACTGGTACTCGTAAGAGGGAACACATAACTCCTACTCTGGCATCTCTTCACTGGGTCCCTATAATTTTTAGAGTTCTGTTCAAGATCTTATTTGTTTTCAAATCTTAAATGGCCTCTTTTCTCCTTATCCTTTCCGAGCTCATCCTCCCCTACACACCTTCCCGGCGCCTTAAGTCTGATGGCCAGATATTATTAGATGTGCCAAAAACTAATCGGAGGCTCAGAGGGGATCGAGCCTCTTCCGTTGTTGGTCCCAATCTCTGGAATGACCTGCCACTGAACATTCGGCAAGCCCCTTGGCTGCCCATCTTTAAAACCCGTCTCAAAACTCCCTTGTACTCTTTGGCATTTCACTCAGAATGATTCTGACTTGATCTCGGTTTAACTCCCTGGTGCCTTGTACTATCTTTGTGACTGCTTTATTTCCTGTATATGATCACTGTCCATGTTAAGCGCTTTGTTATAGCTTCAGCTGTTGTTAAAGTGCGATATAAATCAATATGTATTGTATTGGATTCATTAACCAAAACAAAGCTACTGTATATTTGGTGACAACATATCATGGACAACATAAATTTTCCATTATTTGAATGAATTTGTCATTCTAGGAGGGCTGAAGGTGTAATCACCAAAATTGTGTTATTTTGCGGCGATCCCGACTGACCCAGAATAGGATTTGTCAATTGCTTCACACAAAAACACCAACGTCCTCCTTTCCCCATCAAGCTCACAAATCAGATGAGGCGTGTTACTCATGACAGGTGATGCAAGCCAATCAGCTTTGAGCTGCTGCTCATCAACTCGGGGGAACTTGCACTGAAGCATATTTACATTAAATACACAAGATACGCTTCTTAGATGACGCAGCTAAACACCATCCACTATCATCTTCGTCAAAGTGGTGTTCTTTAAAGCGCCCTTAACGAGAACCCAAAGTGTAAATGGGAGAAATTGTATCTTTGACACAAGACTACGGTTCAAATCCCAGTCACAACACTCACACGCCAGTCCATGTATTGAAACCCAATTCCAAACCACTGCCTGTGTTAAAACAAGAGGGATGCATCAGATAGGGCATTCTGGGTTAAAATGGCGAGAAATGTATCATTACTGTAGCGACATAACAACAACAACAAAGGTCAAGATTGAATGTACAATGAACTCATGTGTTCTATAGATGTCTGTATGAATGGCAGGACAACAGAAGTCCAGAAATGCATCTGAGCAATACATGACGAAACGAAAAAGAGAGTGAGAGACAGAGACAAAACAATTGTGTTCGACCATGGTACCAGATTAAAACCACCACAAGACACGGCACTACAGAAGCTTGCCCTTTCCTCCCTCGCAAGCTGCAGATGGAAAACAGATTGACGCACGTCTTTTAGTAGGCATGCATATAAACACGAGCATGTAAACATGACAAAAGTGTACACATACAGTCTGAAAGCCACTGAGTAGGCTGAATGGTTGCACTAGTGAGGTTTCAACTGCAGACTTCCAAGATTTAAACACAAAAAAATCTCACATGAATCACAATTTGTAATGATTACATTCTGTTGTGTTTGCATCATGAAATCCACCAACGTTGTCTAATATGCTAGCCGAAGTAATTAACATCTCTTTTATCTTGACAGGCATTGTGACAATTGTGACCAAGAGGATGAATGAAAAATAAAAACCTCTTATAGCACACAAGTACTTCCCAATACACCCTGTGGGTTCAAAACACAGAAATGTACTTTTGACAACAAGACTGTCATGGTTGCAGGGGTTGCAAAATAAGATATTCAACTGACATACTTTCCAATAGGAGTTTTGATGACAGGTCTCACTCAACTGATCCATAATGATATTTGGAGCATGAGCATAATCACGACTGAACCGCAAGTTTGGTGCTTGGGAAGACTTAACCAGCAACAGAATGTTTAAACCGATGATGCCTAAGTGTCGCTACACGGAATAGGATGGTCCGCGTAGCGTAGGTCTTTGTTGCACGTAGATGTGAAAAAAGCCTGTGTTATGCAACATGCTTTGTTGTCTGTTTGAACTCTAAGAAACACAATATCACACACATGGTGATGGTGTTTGACACAAGTCATCAAACTACGTCGATTTGTTGAGTAATGACTCTTGTTATTTCGCTTATGCACATGTTGCTCTTTCATGCTCAGTTTCTCAGAATCAGAATCTTGTTTTTCCATTAAATTGACACCTTGTTACGATGCCAACCTCACTGCAGATGTACCACTGACATAAAATCAATACGATGTGTAAGTATTACTACTCCTGAACTTTCCTTTTGCTACGTTTCTCAATTTTTCGTTTTCATTGAATGCATAATCCAAAAAAGACTCCTAAATTGCTAATTTGTGAGGTGCAATTTTGACTTTGCCAGTGTGTACTTGGCGCAACTAAGGTGTGCATCAATATTTGAGATGGTAAAAATGGAGACATAAAAAAGGCGGCGTGCTTGTCAAATTTGCTCAGATATTTTAATGGGCGACGGGTTACTTGAACTAACGGAACATTTATCTCGTTATAGTTCCCAGTAACCAGGACGTTTAAGTAAATAATGTGAAAGATACACGCAAGCGTTTGATTACTGGGATCAGACTGGCATTTCTTTAAAATACCTTCATTCTAACAAACAGCTAATTCGCGGCTAGGCTAACAGCTACAGACGGAACATTCTGCGTCTTTTCTTAGATCTTCGCCAGTACCCTTGTCTCCGTCCTATGGGCTTTTCGACACACAAACCGCGGACAATGACGCTTGCAAATTATTTGGACGCGTCGCTGGTTTGTCCCTCGTCAATGCGTTTAATGGCGAAAATGTCAAATGATGTCCTGCATTGAATGACCTGACGACAGTCGGTGGTGTCACTAAAAAGCGAGCTTGGCGTTGTGTCTGTGGAGCTTAAAGGCCCTAGCTTCGTCTTCAGTGTTCCGCTCAAAAGCCTGGGAAATTTGCAATGACAACTTGCCAATGGTCACCTCAAACGGGCAAGCCTTACCTTTGCTTTTGTAATGATGTGGGTGGCCAGTTTGACGACGGCGAAATTTCCCTTGCCGATGGTCCGCTCGATCTCGTAATGGCCCACTCGTGCAGGGGGGGCCCTGACGGTCGAGGTCTGGACAGGATTGGAAATGCACCCGGTGGTCGCGCCGGGACGACTTTGGGGGCTGATCCCGCAGGGTGGCTGGGCTCGGTTCTGAGGCCCCATGGCTACGTGGTTCGGTCGGACAGAGTGCGCTATACCGGCCGCGGGAGTCCCAGCGGCACCTCCGCTTGACACGGCCGCCATCTTCTCGCCTCTCTGCGGGAACAACAAGCAGCATAGCGCAGCGAGCGCACGCCCCCGCCCTGCGTCATTTACGTGGAGCTCTCCTTCGCAGCGCCCTCTCTAGGCTGTTACTATGGAAACCATCAGCGTAACACATGACCTCATCCACAAAAAAACGTATGGTGGTCGCCAAGGCAACAAAGAACTGCGCATTATCGCTCTGGCTCCAAATTTTCAGTCATCCATTGCACAGCGCCGCGAGTAAACGCCTCCTGTAAATAGAATATATTTTTACCCCTCAGTTAAGAGCAACACCTCCCAATCAATCAGTGACCTTTAATTGACACGTGTTAATAATGCCGTGTTCAAAGACTAAGGTTGTGTGTTATGTCAATAAAAAATGCGTATACAAAACATGTCAAAGTCGTCGGACTACTGATTTCGATTGAGTCGTGATTAGATTATAGTATATCAAACATTCTTTAAAAAACATTTTAGGGCAGCACATTTCAGATTCTGGTTGATTTTATTTGACAATATACACGAGCGTGCCTCTATGGCCACCCTTCAATGATATGTTGTGTCACCCTGACAAAAATCTCGCACCAAACCTTGTCCACAATTTTCCAATAAATTGAGCTGATCTTGTAAACGATGAATGAAAGGCGCTAGTAATTATTTATGGGACATTTATGACATTTATTTCCTGTCGTTTTTGTGACAGAATTGGGTGCTTTGAATGAGAAGGGGTGTTTTTGTCCTGATGAGGGCGCTATTGATGCAAAACATTTATTATGCTTCAAAGAAACTGAAAGGAGGACGTTGTTAAGCGAAATCACATCGACAGAAACGCTCAGGTGAACCAAACGATACGCCACATACCTGGACGCACCATTCGGGTTTGAAAAGCTTCGACCTGATCTATTACTCAAACGTCCTCGCCCTCAACTTGGAGATCCAAACATCGAGCTTTATGCTAGCCAGCTATGCTAAGAGTAGCACAACAATTTAGCTGCACGCCAGCATTCTCTTGTTTTGCTACGAGAAGATACCGTTTTAATGTTGCGGTGTTGCAATTTCAAAACTCGTGACTTCAAAGTGGACCGCATGGAGTGCGTCTTCGTTGTCTTTGGGAGGAGGGGCGATTAAAAAAGCTGTCACAAGTGCTCGGATACGAGCAGTTGTGACTTTGGGTCAAGACAGGACTTGACAGTTTTGACAGTCAACCTGTTTACTTCGAGTCATTTGAATGGGGCGGAGCTGCTCGGTTCATTTCACAGTTTCTTAACTGGACCGGTGTCTTCACTGCTTCAAAGACGATGTTGAGAGATGAAATCCTATTCGGCAGTCGCTGGAAGTCACGATATAAAAACACATTTGGAGTTGCTGCTGTTGTTCTCTTGTGGTTGTGTGGAGCGCCATTGGCTTGTGGAAGTGGCAATCTTGGGGAGACTAAAAATGTGATCCAGAAAGATGGAGAATTTGACGTGACCTATAATGACACAGTTACAAGTGGAAATCAGACGATCTATGCCTTCAATCACACCGTCTCGAGAACCAAGGTAGGAGAGCGACGTGCAGTTTTTTTTATTTCAAACGTTGCTCCGTATTTACTGCGCTTCATGTCACAGACGGAAGGAGTTCGTGTGTCCGTCGACGTTCTGGCGCCGAACCTCAAGAGTCCTATCCTGTTTGTGGTGAGACAGAAGCAAGCTGTGCTCTCTTTTCAGGTCCCCCTCATCCTCAGAGGCTTGTGAGTTCTGGACCTCCCTCAGGGTCTCCAATTAATCTCTCTTTACAGTCACACAAATGTATTTATTACCAAAGAGAGTTATTCGGAAGATGTGTGAAAAAGAGATATTACCAAACCAGAAGTAGATATTGGATTGGCTTGGATTGGCTTTGCCTTTATTAGTCTCACAGTGGAGAAATTTACATTTCAGATATGAACATTTTTTAAATTTGTCAATTTGATAATTTTGTGTGTTTTTAATGAGTCAGTCCTTCCCATTATCCAACAATCATTTTTTTCAGTATGTTGTAATAAACCTTTGGACTTTCACTTCCTTCGATCCCAACTTAATCTAAACCAATCTTGTCACAAGTGTAACATTTTACACACCATTTCTTGAACATTTTGCACAAATCACTCATTCATTGTAGAATATGAATCACATATATTTTGGAGACAGATGAACAAAGGTTAATGAAAACATGTGTCCAGTAAATTCACCTGACTTTGTAAAAGCAGTTCTGGGAAAAAACTGTCAATTCATTGGTTAATTCACCGTATCACAAGTTGACCTTTTTTTCTTTTTGTAGTATACTGGACCACGTGTCTTAAAATCACCTGTGATGTCAAGTTACGTACAGAGTGTTTGTAATTCCTGGGAAGACACCGATGTGACCCAATTTCGTACAGAATGTGGAACATACAGCCATCTATTTCGTTCAATCAGTCAACACCCAATGGGTACTGTGCAAAAGGGAAACAGCCCTCGTCAACATTTTCATTTAGAACAGGAGTGTTAAAACTCAGTCCCCAAGGGCCATCGTCCTTCCTCTTTTCCAACTGTCCTTGCTGCAACATAGCTTATTCAAATGGTGATTGTTCTTATGCTACTTCAGCGCTCTCGCTGATGAGCTGATCCTTGGATTTAGGTGTGTTTCAGCAAGAATGATAGAAAACTATCAGGACAGTGGCCCGCACAGACCGGAGCTGGACATGCCTAAATTAGGAGCAGAACAGAGTGAAACAACCTTCACTCACGACTCCAAAACAGAACAAAAAATGCGATTCCATTGAACCGTGGAATTGACACATCCTATATTATTGTGCACTGTTGGTAATAACAAAACATCAGCTGGGGCTAAACTGAGGACTGCCTATTTTAGGTTTTGATACAAAGCAATACAATATACCGGACGTGAGCATTCACTCATTTACTGCCATTCACAATTTTTTTCAGGTATTGAAAATATGACATAGAGCGCCATTCCCGAATTGGTTCGGGTTTTGTTTTTCAACCTTGGGTGCCGATAAAGCTGGCCATGGCCTCTGGCAATGTTTTTTTCTTTTCCACAAAGGGCAGCATTTCCCTTTTTGCCATGTTAGCTTCAGTTGTTGTTAACGTGCTGTATAAACCGTTCACACATTTATTCAGGAATTGAGAATATGACATAGACATATGACATAGACATATGACATGACATTTTTTCCCTTCCACAAGGGGGTATCATTTCCCTTTTTTCCATGTTAGCGCTTTATTCCAGCTTCAGCTGTTGTTAAAGCACTATATAAACCAATATGTAAGTATTGCATTGTATTTTGGACAGCCGCCCATTTCGAGTTCATATAACTCCAGACCCATATAATTTAGGAATTAACTTTTTTTTCTGATGAAAGAAGAGTGTGTAAGGTTTATTGGATTGGATTGGATTGGATTTGCCTTTATTAGTCTCACAGTGGAGAAATTTACATTTCACAGCAGCAAAGTGATGAAAGGAATGAAATTACGTTGCGTTGAATGTTTATGTAGTCCTGGAATTCAACTGCCGATGACAAAAACCCTGGCACTGAAGTGGACACATTTTGGAACGTCTGTCAGCGAATGACTTGATGATACTCAAGAGTGGGGAAAAAAAGATACAAGTTTGTCTAGGAATTCTGATAGCATGAATATTGACTATATTTGTGTTTTTCAGGTACCAGAGGAAGTATCCGTACAATGATTTAGGGCGCACATTATGCCAGCCTCCAACACGGGCTGCATCAGAGACTCAGTACTTCTTTGTGGATGTGTCGACACTTTCCAGCCAGGGCACAAACTACCAGCTGAGAGTCAGCCGCGTTGAGAGCTTCACATTGCAGTAAGACACGTATTTATATACATAATGACATTTCCCAGTGGCGCTTTTTAGTGTAGTGCTGTTTTAGTGCATATTTGGTTCAGTATTGCCCCACATTGTCATTGATTTGTCTGACCTATTGTCATTTGGATTCCAGGACAGAAACAAAATTCAGCTTCACGTCATCCCCCTCCCAACCTCAGGTACAGATAACTCTGGTCAGAATTACCGGAAAAGAGAAACGGTGAAAATAGTGCGGTTTCAACAACAGGATGTAGGGAAGATTTAATGTTACACAATTACAGGAAGTCACGCTTTTTTGAATATGCGCCTCAAATAATGAGTTGAGGTTGATTGCAGTTTCCACAAGAACATTGTGATGCTCTTGTAACCGCTAAATTTCTGACACGACCTGATTTTCAACCACGTGACTGAAGTTAGAATAGTTATCATGCCCGTAGCCGAAAAATTGCTTCTCTAATCTTTGAGAACACAATATTGTATCCCTAATAAAAAGAAAAAAAAAAGGTTCACATCCCTAATTCCTTATTTCCTCTTTCAGTACTTCAAGTATGTGTTTCCTGAAGGGGTGGACACTGTGATTGTGAAGGTCAGCTCGGAGATGGCCTTTCCCTGCTCTGTTATGTCCATCCAGGATATCCAGGTAGTCTTTGTCCTCATCCCTGTGATTTCCTTAACTAACACCAAGCGAAAAGATGATGTTGATCTTCAGGCGATACTGTTCTCATTCATAAATGAGGGCTGGATCCAAACTAAAAATCTAATAATCAAATAAAAAAACCTAAAATAGAAAGAAACTGTCCATAACTCATTCACTGCCATTCACAAATTTATTAAGGAATTGAAAATATGATGTAGAGCGCCATTCCTGAATTTGTTCAGGTTTTTTTTCATGCTTGCGTGCCAATAAAGCGGTGGCCATGGCATCTGGCAATGTTTTTTTCCCACAAGGGGGCAGCATTACCGTTTTTCCCCATGTTAGCGCTTTCTTTCAGCTTCAGCTGTTGTTAAAGTGCTATACTGTACTGTATAATAATAATAATAATAATAATATCGATGAGAAGGTTTCTCATCAATGGACCACTCCTGTACGACTGAGAGCTTACACAGAAATAATAATAATAATAATATGTAATAATAATACATTTCATTTCTAAGCTACTTTCAAAACTCTCAAGGACACTTTACAGTCACAGGATATTTTTTCTGCGGGTGAGCAGCGGCAGCCACACGCGCCAGCTTTCACTCAACCCGGAAGTATGTATCGCATTGTATTTTGGACAGCCGCCCTCATTTCAAGCTCATATAACTCCAGACACTCAATATTCTGTGGGTCCTGGAATTCAAGTGACAATGACAAAAACCCTGGCATTGGAGTGGACACATTTTTGTAAATCATTTGGCAGTGAATGAGTTAATATACTGCAACCAGATTGAATTGGGGTCAGAGTCAAATAAACAGCTGCAAAACAAAGAAAAAGTTGAACACTAACCATTGAATTTTTATGTATTGCTCCTCCTCTTGCGGAATCACTCTAATTAACTGTTTTGTTTTTGTTGTTGTTGTTTCCAGTGCCCCGTCTATGACCTCGACAACAATGTAGCCTTTATTGGCATGTATCAGACGATGACAAAAAAAGGTGCCATTACAGTTCAAGTAAGTTCTTCAATTACGTATATGTAGCCCCAATGCAAAATCATCAGCAAGGAATATTTACGATTAATCATGGGAGCATTTGTGTTGGGTACATCCTTAATTAAAAAAAATTCTTAATACTATCACGTTTTGCGAGGTGGTGATGGCGGGTTCGGATCCCAAAAAGCAGGCAGGAGGGAGCAGGAGCTTGCTTGACAAATTGTATTAAAATAAGGGTCAGCAGTAACAAAATGTAAAACATCAAAATGATCTGAATGGAAAAAATACAAAGTAGCAAAAGAAAACCAAGTGTAAAAGTCCGCCAAGGTTAAACAAACACGTACACAATGCATGCAGCAAACAAGCAGCAAACAAACAATGAATCGGCACCGGATGATCGTGCCAGGTGTCCTTTTAAGTGTTATTGATTATAACGACCAGCACCTGCGAGGCTGCCGGCAGGGCTGACGTCGCTACCCGCTGGTCGCCAATCTGATCGGGATGACCAGCACCTGTGCAGGTGCAGGCGGGGCCGACAGCGCCCCCCGTTGGTCGTCAACCAGATCATGACAGTACCCCCCCTTCAAGGGGCTGCTTCCAGAAGTCCCAACAGTCTCCCAAAAAGGTCCACTCGCCAGGGAACGGTCGGTGGAGAGGGCAACCGCTGCCTCTCCAGCACACGACGGGCGGCGGCCTGATGGGAACGGGACTCGGCCTGGGGTGGACGAAGACGCGGCACGGGTCGTCGTGGGCGTGAGTGCGATCCCTCTCGCACGTTCACGCGACGGCGCATGGCTCTGCGTGGACGTCGAACTGCCAGGCGCAGAATGGCACCCCGTACGGCCGTATGGGACCAGGTCTCGGCCGGACGCCGACGTGGGCGTGAACTGCCCGGCTCCGGGGGAACGAAACCAGTCCAGAGCCGCTCCGGGATCCAGCGGTGAGTGGGGTCTCGGACTGACGTTGACGCGGACGTTGCACGGCTCGTCATGGATGAGACTCAATTCGTCATGCACGACGACAGCGTGGCTGGACGTGGGCGTGCAATGCCAGTCACCCAGTGTCACCCTGGACGGCCACCTGGAAGGAGGTCTCGGCCGGACGTTTACGTGGACGTTGCGGCTCGTCGAGTGACGCAATTCAAACGCGACGATGCTTGCGCTAACGTGGACGTAGCATTGCCAGGCACAGGGTGGAAATGAGACGGGTCCGATGTACCTGCGGGATCCGATGGTAGGCCGATTCATTCTGTCACGTTTTGCGAGGTGGTGATGGCGGGTTCGGATCCCAAAAAGCAGGCAGGAGGGAGCAGGAGGTTGTTTGACAAATTGTATAAAAATAAAGTCAGCAGGAACAAAATGTAAAACATCAAAATGATCTGAATGGAAAAAATACAAAGTAGCAAAAGAAGACCAAAAGTAAAAGTCCGCCAAGGTTACACAAACACGTACACGATGCATGCAGCAACCAAGCAGCAAACAAACAATGAATCGGCACCGGATGATCGTGCCAGGTGTCCTTTTAAATGTCATTGATTATAACGACCAGCACCTGCGAGGCTGCCGGCAGGGCTGACGTCGCTACCCGCTGGTCGCCAATCTGATCGGGACGACCAGCACCTGTGCAGGTGCAGGCGGGGCCGACAGCGCCCCCCGTTGGTCGCCAACCAGATCATGACAAATACTTTGCAATAATGGCTTTTTTTGCGATTAGTCATCTTATTGTGTTTCAAGTTGGGAAAAATGGGGCAGGCAACTTTTCAGAGTTGTCTGCCCCGGTGTCCGCTAACTTTTTGTAATGAGTTTCAGACACTGCTTATAGTCCGGTGCACCTTATATATGGAAAAAGTTTGAAAATGCACCATTCATTGGGGGATGCCTTATACTCCGGTGCGCCTTATACACCTAAAAATACGGTACACGAATCCATCATTGCTTCTCTGCTCGCTCCTTCCCCCCGCACCCCCCCCATTATCCAGCGAAAAGATTTCCCCAGCAACAGTTTTTATGTGGTGCTCGTGGTCAAAACGGAGGACGAGGCCTGCGGCGGTCCACTGCCCTTCTACCCACTGCGCCCAGATGAGCTAATCAACGCCGGTAACCGCAGCAAAACGCTGGACATTGTGGTCTCCCTTGCTATAAAATGTAAGCTACATTCTGTTTGTACAGACGCTCCCCAACTTACGAACGAGATACGTTCCGAACGGTCGTTCGTAAAGTGAATTTGTTCATAAGTTACTTCAGTGCTATATTTTGTATGGGATGTATATTTAAGGCTTATATAAGTACAGTAAAGTCTCGTTATATCGATATTCAAGGGAGTCCGAAAAAATATCGATATATCCGACCCTGTTTGCATGTAATTTTCTCCGCGCGTGCATAGAAATAGTATCGATATAACCGGGACTATCGATATATCCGATATCGATATAACGAGACTTTACTGTATGTTTAAGGAACAACCGACACCATTTTTTGTTTCCTAACGGACATCAGAAAAACGTTTTATAGCATCTAAAATACCCAATCTATGATATTTTTAGTCAAATGCAAAACACCAATAAAAATGAGTTAAAGTGTCCCAAAACTACTTCAAAATGACCTCGGAGATGGCGAATTTCAGAAGGTCCCGCCCCCTTGTTCGTCACGTCACGCCAGGACGTATTGCCTTGCTCTATAATCTAAACAATGGCTTCAGATTCGGAGAATATGCTTTCTTGTTACTCATCCAGTTATGAATATGATTCAAATAGTTCTAAAGAGGAAATCATAAATAGTTGTACTAAGTTCATCCTGTCTACTTGATATCTAATTTAAACCAGATTCTTTTCTTACAGACAGTGTATTGTAGGTGTTCAAATACCTGACATGTTTTGGCGTATACTTCCGCCTTTGGACACTCTGACGAAGGCGGAAGTATACGCCGAAACATGTCGGATATTTGAACACCTACAATACACTGCCTGTAAGAAAAGAATCTGGTTTAAATTAGGAAAGCATAAATGTTTGCAATCGATGAAAGAAGTCCTTCCGTATCAATTCAAGCCGCCAGGACACCAATGTAGCGTCCCTGTAAATGCACAAGATGGCGCCCAAGTTCTGTTGGAAATGGGCTGATTTGTCTGCTGGGAATTTGTGTCAACTACTATCAAATAGTTCTCTTGGTGCAACACACAACGATCCACCATCGCATTATTTATGTGTTCCTTCTAATTTCGTCATCAATACGGAACAACACAAAGTTTTCAGACCAAACAAAGTACCCAAAATGCATTGTGTATCGCTTTCTTGGTCAGGGGTGTTGCTTACGTGACGTCCCGCCAGGAATCGTCATCAAACTAAAAAAAAAGACTTCCTGAATATTCAGTGCGAGTCTTAAAACGTAAAATATAGCTATATGCCGTGGAATCTTTGTAAAATACGCTCAGTAGAAGTCATTTGAAGCCATTTTACAAATTATGGACACAAATTGTCCGGAGGCGTCGGTTGTCTTTTAAGGATGTATACGTAACCTGTCTTGGTTTAGACTGAAAAATAAACATTTAATAAAATATATTCTCTGTAAAGATATGTACATGTACAACTGGTGAGAATACTACATATGTGACTACAAAAATGTATGTACCATTGTTCGTAACTAGAATATTGTGACTTTTTTTTTTTTTTTTGCATTTCACGTGATGAATATTGAATCATAACAATTGAAAAGGCATCCGTATTCACTTTGTGCAGCGGACGTATATGTGATGGGCATGCTGTTTTGTCTGGGTATTTTCCTCTCCTTCTACCTTGTCACTCTGCTGGTGGCCTGCCTGGAGAAGAAACGGTACGATGTTAACCTCCTTTTAATTTTTCAAATGCCCACCTCCACTGGTCCGAGCAATGGATGAATAGAATACATTTTTATCTCTCTGCCTTTTTTTTTTCTCGCAGAGCCAAGAGAAGAGAGCTCTTTGAAAACATTGACGACACATCACCTGCCGACACAGGTAAAGCAGCTCTTTTCGGACCAGCCTATTTAAGGTTCACATAAGTAGGTTAGGCAGTATCTATTAACCCTATGATCTGTCTCATATTCTCTTCTCTGTCTGCTAACTCGTGCTTTAGCTTCTCTGCTGGGGAAAAATGGAGATGGTATGAACACGCACCGTTGCTTCTGTCTTATTTCTTCCTCTTTTCAACTTGTACACCATGCATGGATTTTGTTCTTATTGTTGATGATATGGATGATTTCATATCTGTAGCATGTATACTCTTCCCTTGAAGTTATAATTTTCGTTTGCAACTGTATTCGTTTGGACCTTTGCTCATTTAAGAGAAGCAACTCACATCACTTCAACTTTGTTCATTGGGACCAAGATTTCATGCAAGCGTACAAAACAGCAAATAGATGGATATTGTTTTTTTTTTTTCTTCAAGCGAATCGTAGATTGTGGTTTAAAAATACATATATGCAAATTTGCACATCTGCAAGGGAAGACTCTTGAAATATTTTTTTTTTTCCAACATGTGTTTCAACAGTTACAGGCAAGGTTACAGTTTCCCCAAATGAATATGGCTCTCTCGGTAAGTTCTCTGATTTTTTTTCCCTCCATTTTTTGGGGCTTGAATTGAGTCATTGTCTGCCCAAACAACAGACAGCACAATCAGTTCAGAAGCAATCACTGAGAGCGCCCCTTCTCTTGACAGTGCCGCTTCAGCTGACCACTATATGGGTATGGACAAAATTGTGATTAAACTTTGACATTGTGACAGTTGTTTCTTGAATCTTGACTGGGTCTTATGAAAGTCCAATTATCTGAGAGAACAAAACTCCTTTTTCTTTTCCATCAGAGCGGTCCGGATGGAAAAATGTCGGAAGAAGTAGACAGGAGTCATTGAGCTCCATCGAGGAAGATGACTATGACACACTGGATGACATTGACTCGGACAAGAACATTGTTCGCACCAAGGTAAGCCCTGTCGTCCTTAACTCATTCATTGCCAGACGTGCAAAAATGTGTCCACTCCAGTGCCAGGGTTTTTGTCATTTTCACTCAAATTGCAGGACCCACAGAATATTGAGTTTTCGGACTACATAAACATTCAATGCAGCGTAAGAAACCTGAGACCAGGGGTCTCAAAGTCATTTTTTTGACGCAGGACACATTGTAGTTATGGTTTCCTCTCGAGGGCCGTTATGAATTTGGGGAACCCATTAGAATGTTTAAATCCCTTCAAATATTACATGTAGAGCACACAGCAAATTAATGAATAACTCGTTTTCAAATCTGAAGTCAAGAATAATGACTTTTATTGTGGTTGACATCCAAAAATCTGAAATTTTGGCTCAGATTTTAGCAATCATCATGGAATTTAACAAGTTTGATTTGCTTTCGCGGGCCGAAAAAAATGATGTGGCGGGCCGGATTTGGCCCGCGGGCCTTGACTTTGACACCTGTGCTTTAGACTCTCTTCTGTCATCAGAAAAAAAAGTTAATTCCTTACACTGCGGTGCACCTCATACACCGTAAAATATGGTACATGAATCAATGCTGAGTCTATCCTTACAACATTTGATGCACCAATTTGCCATGAAGGCACCAAAAATGTCCATCCATGATATTGAATGTATTTCACGCTGCAGCAAGTAATTCAGAATTTTCATTTCATTTGAATGAAATGGGATGTTGCTTCCACTCGATGACTAATAATGGTGTTCCTGTGTCCTCTGTGACAGAAGTATCTTTGTGTGTCTGACCTGTCGCGGAAAGACAAGAGGGTCCTCAGCAAGAAATATCAAATCTACTTCTGGTGAGAATATAAAATGGTATCATTTTTCCTCTGAAGGCCCAAGTTGGGACACCACAGTTGTTTTTTGAATGTGTGTTCACGACAGGAACATCGCCACCATCGCTGTGTTCTATGCCCTGCCGGTCATCCAGCTGGTCATCACATATCAAACGGTACAATAATGAAAAAAAAAAAGTCATTCAAGATGCCAACATGCACCTTATTACATAACCTGTCAATGTTTTTTTTGCTTAGGTTGTCAATGTTACGGGGAACCAGGATATCTGCTACTATAACTTCATGTGTGCTCACCCACTTGGGGCTCTCAGGTTTGTACCTGCTCAAATAAACACATTTCAGTTTGGATCGTGATGATTCAATACTCAACGGCTCTGCCACGTAGCGCCTTCAACAACATCCTGAGCAACCTCGGCTATGTGATGCTGGGACTCCTCTTTCTCCTCATTGTCCTCAAGAGAGACATCATCCACAATCGAGCCCTGTCCTGTAATGAAGTTAGTGCACTGGTATGTATGTCATGACAGCTAACTGGGCGTTGGATGATGCTACCTGGTGGCAGCTGAGTGCAAGTACCGAATTTTCTGGTGTGTAAGGCACACCGGAGTATAAGGCGCACCTCGAATGAACGGTGTATTTTAAAACCGGACTTTAAGCCACATGTTCAATGAATGGAAAAAAGTTTTCCAAATATAATATATAAAGGTTTTCCATATATACGCCGCACCGGACGATACGGCGCAACTTCAATGAATGAAACAAGTTTTCCAAATATAATATATTAAAGTTTTCCATATACCTCAGCTTACGAACTTAATTGGTTCCCAGAAAGTGTATGTAAGGCGAAAAGTTCGTCTGGCGAACATTTGTTTCCCATAAGAAACCATTAAAAATGAAAATAATCTATTCCCAGTTCCCCATAAAACACAATTTTCTTCTAAATAAGCCTTACAACTACACAAAATATACCATATTTTATGTATAATAAACTTTCTATTGTATTGTAATTAAAGAAATAAACTGTACTGTATAATAAAGTTGTTTTATTTACCTTTGTGATGGTCGTTGATGTAGTTGCGTCTTGATGATATCCGAGTAAAGTTGCCATGCTTTCTCAGCGATAATACCCTCACTCACACTGTCTCCTGCTAGCTGCCTTTCGTTAATCCAAATCAACAGAAGTTTTTCAACCTCTTCTATTGCCTGAGACCGTTGCTTAGACAACACAGAGACACCCTTAGCCTCACGTAGCAACAGTCGATTTAGCAATACTGGTGCTGGGACGCTAAGTGACACAGTCACACCTTGTTCGTATTTTTCGATGATCTTCTTCTGCTCGACCGTAATTTTCTTTTGTATCCTCTTTGGCTTAACACTAACCACGTCTGCACTCAAAGAAAGGTGGTGACGAAAACCAGTCCGCCAGCCACCGTGGCGCTAACTAGTTCTTCTGCCAAGATTACAATTTTGCGGCTGAAGAACAACGAAACAAACGGTGGCAGTCATATTTGTGAAAAACTCTCGTCTCACACTTTTCTTTTGCTGTCTTCTTTCAGGAATGTGGCATCCCTAAGCACTTTGGTCTTTTCTATGCCATGGGCACCGCTCTCATGATGGAGGGCCTACTCAGCGCTTGCTACCATGTCTGCCCAAACTACACCAACTTCCAGTTTGGTAACATTACACATTTCACCACACCACAATATTTTCTTCTTCCCTTGCCGTTCAACCTTCGAAAAAGGAGATATACAATACAATATATATTGATTTATATAGCGCTTCAAAGGACAACCGACGTCACTTTTTTGTTTCTTAACTGACATCAGAAAAACGTTTTATAGCAGGGGTGTCAGTCATTTTTTTGCCGCGGCCCACATTGTAGTTATGGTTTCCTCTCGAGGGCCGTTATGAATTGGGGGAACCCATTAGAATGTTTAAATCCCTTCAAATATTACATATAAAGCACACAGCAAATTAATGAATAACTCGTTTTCAAGTCTGAAGTCAAGAATAATGACTTTTATTGTGGTTGACATCCAAAAATATGAAATTTTGGCTCCGATTTTAGCAATCATCATGGAATTTAACAAGTTTTATTTGCTTTCGCGGGCCGAAAAAAATTATGTGGTGGGCCGGATTTGGCCCGCAGGCCTTGACTTTGACACCTGTGCTTTATAGCATCTAACATTAAAAAACAAAAAAAGTGACGTCGGTTGTCCTTTAAATTTGAAACGAGCATCAACCCTCCTTCCTTTGTACAGAATCCACCGGCTCAGTTATTTCTTCTCCAAGCAGTGACTTCTTACTCCCTAATCTCACTTTTTGGACGTGTCTTTTTGCAGACACGTCTTTTATGTATATGATCGCCGGGCTGTGTATGCTGAAGCTGTATCAGAAGAGACACCCCGACATCAACGCCAGCGCTTACACCGCCTACGCCTGCCTGGCCGCAGTCATCTTTTTCTCCGTGCTCGGAGTGGTAATTCGCACACGTAGCGACGACATGGTCGACTCGCTAACAATTCGGAACTGTGACGGAGGTCTCATTTGCAGGTGTTTGGGAGAGGCAATACAGGATTTTGGATCGTTTTTTCAGTCATCCATATATTGGCCACGCTTCTTCTAAGTACGCAGCTTTACTACATGGGTAGATGGAGACTAGGTAAGCTTTTCTACCAGATACATGTTTGAAATTGCGATTATTTTTTTTAACTCATTCACTACCAGTCCCGAATTTATTCAGGAATTGAAAAAATGGAGAGGAGCGTCCTTCCCGGATGTGTTCAGGTTTTGGTTTTTCGTGGGGGTGGGGGTTGTCGATAAAGCGCTGGTCAGACCTCTGGCAATATATTTTCCTCTCACGAGGGGGTAGCATTTGCCTTTTGTACAGCCGCCCCCATTTCAAGCTCAGATAACTCCAGACCCATATAACTTCAGATTCAACTGTTATTTTTTTTCATATTAAACTCATTTGATGCCTTTCTCGGGTGTTGTTCGGGTTTAGTTTTTTGTTTGGGGGCAGATAAAGCACTGGTCAGACCTGTGGCGATGTTTTTACCTTCCTCGACGGGGCAGCATTTGCTTTTTGTCCATGTTGGCGCTTTGTTCCAGCTTCAGCTGTTGTTAAAGCGCTATATAACTCAATATGTATGTATTTTGTACAGCCGCCCTCATTTCAAGCTCATATACCTCCAGACCCATGTAACTTAGGAATTAACTTTTTTTCTGATGAAAGAAGAGAGTTTAAGGTTTCTTACACTGCATTGAATTTTTATGTAGTACTAATAACTTTCTTTGAATCCAGGTATTTGAGTCAAAATGACAAAAACCCTGGCACTAGAATGGACAATTTTTTGCACATCTGGCCGTGAATGAGTTAATGGCTGTGGGAAGGTGGGGGCATAATGTATTTAAATTAGACAAATGAATACCAAAACTATTTATTTATTTTTCAGACTCCGGCGTTGTGCGCAGGATGGTTTATGTCGTCTACACAGATTGTATTCGACATTGCACCGGGCCTACATATATTGTGAGTGATGTCTGCGCGAGCTAACATACACGGCAGCAATCGCTTTCAAAAAATATATTAGCCTCTTCAAAGCCAACTACTGGGTGACACTGTTTGATCTCTATCAGATTACAACCCTCACTACCTGCTCCCCGAAATGTTTGCATTTTATTTTTAACCCTAATGTGTTGTTCTTAGGATCGCATGGTTCTGCTGGTGATGGGGAATATCGTTAACTGGTCCCTGTGAGTAAACCGGTGTGCGTGCGCACTTGTGAATGCAAACAGTGAACACGATTTGAGCAGCCTCGTACACTTTGCAGCGCCGCCTACGGCCTCATCGAGAGACCCAATGACTTTGCATCCTACCTTCTGGCAATCGCCATCTGTAACCTTCTACTCTACTTTGCCTTCTACATCATTATGAAGGTGCCGACCCATCATGTACGCAGGATAGCCAGTGACTAAACCCACGTTTTTTTTTAACCTCTTCTAATTTCCATTCAAGCTACGCAGCGGTGAGAGAATCCAGTGCCTGGCGCTAGTGTGTATTCTCTTCACGGCTGTGGTGTGGGGCTTTGCGCTATATTTCTTCTTCCAGGGTCTCAGCACCTGGCAGGTTAGTCTCTTACGGTGCAAATCCATTGAAGGATTAATTCCATATACAGTGATACCTCAGTTTTCGACCATAATCCGTTTCAGAAACCTGTTCGAAAACCGATTTGTTCAAAAACCGAAACAGCACTTTCCATTAAGATCAATGTAAAAAATCTTAATCCGTTCAAAGATTTCATCGCATAAAAACTTAATAATAGAGCAGGTCATGTGTAAAATTCTATAAAAACAAACTTATTTTCACCAATTTTTAACATCAACATTAACATCTGTACATAAAAATCTATCTTTCTGCCACGGGCCGTGTTGGCACCTATCCCAGCGGTCTTTGGGCAAACACAGGGCACACTAACTTTTCAAACCACCCTCTACTTGCTTGAAAATCATACTATTCAGGAGATCTTAACCAAATATGTCTGCATTTTTGCAAAAATAAAACAACAATATTAATGCGTCGGTCACAATGAGGAAGACGTGACATAGAAGGAAGTGACGTATAAGGAAGTGGAGGGTAGTCGAGTGATGCATTCAGATGCACTCAGTTTGGCTGAGAACCACATTTCGTTTGTATACCGGAGCATAAAAAATATGACAAGGTTTGACTGGACAGTTATACCTCACCGTACGAACGCTTTAGCTCACAAACTTTTTGCCTTACGAACATTACATTTGCAGGAATATAATCTTGGCATACGAAGTAGTTTTTGGCGGACAGTTATTTTCCACACCCCCTTTGAGTGCACATGTGGCTTGCTAGTGAGTGGAGTACTTTTGCTATTATGGGACCGAAAAAGACCCCACCACAGTCTAGTGTTAAGCCGAAGAGGACACAAAAGAAAATTACGGTCGAGCAGGAGATCATTGAAAAACACGAATGAGGTGTGCGTTTGTGTGACTTAGCGTCCCAGTACCAGAATGCTAAATCGACTGTTGCTACGTGAGGCTAAGGGTGTCTCTGTGTTGCCTAAGCAACGGTCTCAGGCAATAGAAGAGGTTGAAAAACGTCTGTTGATTTGGATTAACGAAAAGCAGCTAGCAGGGGACAGTGTGAGTGAGGGTAGCACGGCGACTTCACTGATATCATCTAGAGGCAACGACATCAACCATCACAAAGGTAAATAAAACGACTAGTAGAAAATTATGTTTTATGGGGACCTGGAAACAGATTATTGTCATTTTTAATAGTGTCTTATGGGATAATAAATGTTTGGCAGACAAACATTTTGCCTTACACACTTTGTGGGAACCAATTAAGTTTGTAAGCCGAGGTATCACTGTACTACTTTGGACTACTGCTATCCATTTGCTATCTATTAGCACATGTAGCTATGTAGCTGGCTATTTATTAGCTATATCGCTTATCTAGCTAGTTAGCTAACTGTATTTGCTACCTATTGGCTATCTGTCTAGCTAGTTATGTACCTCGCTATTTATTAGCTATATGGCTATCTAGCTAGTTAGCTAACTGTCCAGCTGGCTATTAGCTATGTTAGCTAGCTGGCTAGCTTTCTATCAGTTACTTCCGGGTTGAGTGAACGCTGGCGCGTGTGGCTGCCGCTTCTCACCCGCAGAAAAACCAATGCTGTGATTGTGAAGTGACCTTGAGAGTTTTGAACGGTGCTTAGAAATTAAATGTATTACTGCTGATGTCTAAATACTCAAGCGCATTTCCTCACTGTTCATAACGCACAATTCCGCACGTTTTAAAAACAGAAAACGCCGGCCGAATCACGTGAGCACAACCGGGACTGCATCCTACTTTCATTTTTTGACGATCACGATATTTGGCACTTCCTCTCTTCCATCGCCATGTTTGGATCCTTCTTGGCAAGTCCTCCGTTTTCTGTTGTTGGCTGCGGTTATACACGATATAGACAAATGTTCTGAATCTACTCTTTACTACAGGTTCTGCTCACCATGGATGATGACCTTGATGCTGTCCAGAGAGACAAGATCTACGTGTTCTAGATAGAACAAACATGTGACATGCTTTTCTCAGTTGCCTTACTGTCCTTTTTGGTCCGTCCATGTGCAAAAATGGCCTTCCCGGCTGGCTGTCAATGTGGTGCTCAGGGTGCGGCAAGGTCGCCCCCTGCCTCCAATAATTAAACCGATGCTGAACATTTCTCTCGCTGCCATCAGTAATATTGTTGTACTTGATGTTTACCGTGTACATTTTGGATGACGGGCTCATTTGCTAAAACTGAAGCCTGAATCCAAGTGATAATTCAAAATGTATTGAAAGTTATTTATGACTAAAAAATGAATGTTTCTATAATAGTATTTGTAAAATGTGTTTTTACAAACAGCAACGGCAGTCAGTGTTGTGATCGGGTGAGTCACAAAGAAACCAGCCAATGCAATTATATTGCCATGATTGTATCAGATATGATGCCGTCTTGTTTTCTTTTGCACTAAACATGTCAAATATGGCAATCAACGGTTACCGAATAAAGTTTTCATGTCAGATATTCAGTTTACTTACTGGTTGGTTGATGCTGTATACAATATCTGGTAAAAAGTCACCACAGAAAAGATACATTTTGATTGTAGCATAAAAAAAGTTGTTTCTAACACCAAAAAAGGTTTATTAATTTAAAAGATTTTTCCTCCAACTGAAAGCTGTGACAGGATCAAGTCCAGAGTCTGTTACATGTGCATTTACGCACGTATACACACATTAAAACCTGTCAACTGAGAACAGCTGGAAAGGTGTGGTGCTTCTGAACCTTGGGTCAGGAAGCCTAAAGGATCTGATCTTGCTACTTCGGCCATGTGAGCGGAACGGCCTGATAAAAGGAAAGGACATACATAAAAATGAATCTTTAGGACTGAACATTTTTTTTCCCCTTCATTATGCAAAGGTCCTCCTCCCGCTGATGTATATAAGCAGATTTCTAAGAACCCAAAATGAGGTCAAGTGCCCCAATTCAGCCTGTTTATTTATGAAAATTTTACCTTGGCATACGAACTTTTTTCAGACACAGAGCTGCCTCAATGAGTGATGTGTCGTTCGCGAACAAGCCCGTTCTTCTAACAACAAAATGGCAGCCGACTGTTTTTGTCCTCTATTCCCAGGCCCCAGTCTTCGGTTAAAGCCACGTAATTGGTCAAGAACGCAGCAGTGAAGGGGGGGGTTAAACATTAAAGAGACAGGCAGACGAGTTTCAACTTTGATAGTTCAAAGGCAGAGTAGACTGCAAGGTTAAAATATCCCATCAATCAGGCTCCACAAACAACCCGCACAAGCCATCTGTACACTTGATGCAAAAAGCTATCAACCCAGCTAAACAGAACACAATTGATGAGGAACTAGATACAATTATCACAGAGAAAGCACCTACAAGGGGTCATTCCTCAAGATGGTGAAAGGTGGTTACGTTCCTCATCAAGTCAACCGGCCACTCCATTCCATCAAGGCATCAACGACCATCACAAAGGCAAATAAAACGATTTTATTATATAGTACAGTTTATTTCTCTATAATACCGCACATTTATTATACATAAAATAAGGTATATTTTGTGTGGTTTTAAGGCTGAAAAAATTAGAAAGTAGAAAATTATGTTTTATGGGGACCTGGGAACTGATTATTCTCATTTTAATGGTTTCCAAAGGGAAATACATTTTTGGGATAAACACTTTTCGCCTTATACACTCTGTCTGGGAACCAATTAAATCCATAAACCAAGGTATCACTCTAAATGGTTCAATCCCAATCCAGTCACTCAAGTGTTACCTGTCCCATGAGATCAAGAGTCCCACCGAAGATTGAATCTGTCAGATCTCCGAGCTTGATGTCTCCTAGCTGCCGAGACAGACAATCCACAAATGTGACTTACTGCAGGTGCATTGTTTAACCTGATGGGTGGCTAACTAAATACAAATACTTCACACACCTCGGGTTTGAAGAAATTCAACTTCTTCATGATGTCGTCCTGTCGTCTGCTGTGATCCTGCTGCAGGTCCTCTTCGGATTCTGCCTTCAAATGTTCAAAGTACTGCCGCCTTTGTGAAGGATGATCGGACAGGTCAACGTTTTGAATCCTACACACCCACGCAAAAAATATATATATATATATTCCACATTGGCATGCTCATATAATTTTCTCATTTCTGTAAAGCAACACTTAGTTGCGGTGTAGTAACTATGCAACTCTTGCCAAAATAATATTGATATATTAGAGGACAACCGACGTCTCCGGACAAGTTCTCTCTATAATTTGTAAAATTGCTTCAAATGACTTCTACTGAGCGTATTTTACAAAGATTCCACAGCATATAGATATATTTTACGTTTTAAGACTCGCATTGAATATTCCGGAAGTCTTGTTTTGGAGTTGGTGACGAGGCCTCACCCTACGTCACTGAAGGAACGGCCCTCAGCGAGAAAGGACATATCTTGCATCACCTCAATGCATTTTGCGGTACTTTGTTTGGGCTGAAAACTTCGTGTTGATCCGTGTTGATGGCGAAATTAGAAGGAAAACACATAAATAACGCAATGGTGAATCGTTGTATGTTCCACCGAGACAACTATTAGATATTCGCTGTCAAAAATTCCAAGGTGAAGAATCAACCAATTTCCAACGGAGCTCTGGCAGCATCTTCCGCATTTTCTGTGACGCTACACATCAGTCTTGTTCACTCAAAATGACCGGAAGACCTTCTTTAATCGATTGCAAACATTTATACTTTCCTCTTCAGAACTATTTGAATCATATTCATAACTGGATGTGTAACAAGAAAGCATATTCTCGAAATCCGAAGCCATTGTTTTGATTCACAAGCAATGCAAGACGTCTTGGCGCGACGTCACGAACTGGGGGCGGGACTTTCTGAAAATGCCCAATTCGCAGCTCAATTTTTTGCAGATTTTGGACATTTTAAGTCATTTTTATTGGTGTTTTGCATTTGAATAAAAATATCATACTGTGTGTTTTGGGTATTTTAGATGTGTTTTCTGATGTCAGTTAGGAAAAAAAAGTGATGTCGGTTGTCCTTTAAAGTCAGACATTGTATTGGTTTGGATGCCTTTCAGCTATCTGCCTGGTGTGTTCTACTAACCTTTCTCCTTCCAGTGCCTTGCAAAGTGCCCTCAAAACAGCTTCATGGTCCTGCCTATGTGCAGGCAGGCAGGCAGGCAGGCACACACACACATGCACACACACACACACACACACACGTTTTTTTCTTTCTTAAATCAACGATATCCTTTATTAGTACCCTTAACTCGTTCACTGCCAAACATGCAAAAATGTGTCCACTCCAGTTTTTGTCATTGTCACTCGAATGACCCACAGAATATTGAATTCTAGGACTAGATAAACATTTAATGCAGCGTAAGAAACCTTAGACTCTCTTCTGTCATCAGAAGAACCAATTAATTCTTAAGTTATATGGGTCTGGAGTTATATTAGCTTGAAATGAGGGTGGCTGTCCAAAATACAATGCAATACTGTACATATTGGTTTTTATAGCGCCTCAACAACAGCTGAAGCTATAACAAAGCGCTAACATGGACAAAAGGCAAATGCTGCCGCCTCATGGGAGGGAAAAACATTGCCGGAGGTCTGACCAGCACTTTATCTGCACCCCGCTAAAAAAATTACAAATTCGGGAATGGCGCACGACGTCATATTTTCACATTCCCGAATAAATTTGGGAATGGCAGAGAATGAGTTAAAAAAATAATAAATAACCGTTGGATCTGTGTTTCTCTGACCTGATTTTAATTTGCTCTTCCTCTCTGTCTTCCTGGACAGATTGTGTGAATTCCTCCTTGTGGCCAGATATCAAAGCTGTCTCCTCATCCCTCCTCTTGGCCAGCAGACATTGCCGCAAAGCCCTCGGGATGTACACAGATCAGAGAGTCATTCAACACGTCAACCTTTGCTTTCGAAAGAAGTTCACCAAGCCAACAAAAATGCACACATCTTATCTACGTGGCTTAGCCACAGCTGAAATTGTAAGATTACATGCACAATATGCACATTACCATTTTTTTTAAAAAGTGTCCAATATTAACTCATTCACTGCCAGACATGTGCAAAAATGTGTCCACTTCAGTGCCAGGGTTTTTGTCATTGTCACTTGAATTCCAGGACCCAGAGAATATTGATTTTTGGGAGTAAATGAATATTCAAAAATTCAGAAAAAGAGAGGTAATTACTAAATGATATGGGTCTGGAGTTATATGAGCTTGAAATGAGGGTGGCTGTCCAAAATACAATGGAATACATACATATTGGTGTATCCATGTAACATCCGACTCACGACTCGATTTATGACCACGACCCATACTTTTACATTTTATTTCTACGCCTGGCACCACGCTAGCAGCCCGGTAACGTGTACGACAATTTTGGCCAGCCAGCATCTCACTCTCGCACAGCAATTGACCGCGTGATGGCACCGGAGGGGGGCTGTCCCCCGACACCGGCCGCGGCGTGGCAAGGACTAGAGCCGAGGCGGGTGGGCGTCGGCGCTCTGGATCGCCGTGACAAAAACACCGCGTCGGGCCCACAGCCGGCGCAGCGACCTCCGCCGCTTTGTGACAGTTCGTTTTGTTTCAGGGCGAGGTGGCGGGTCGGGCAGCGCCGTAGACGGCCGTGCGGTCGGGTCACGCGTTGGCACGGAGAGCGCGTTACGGCCGGGGAGAGGGCAACCGGTAGAAAACCGGCAACCCAGATCCACGCCCACCCGCCCCTGTGGTGTCCAAATCAAGTCGCTTGCAAGTCACTTCGCACCAAGTCTCTATTCAACATTTTGAACGGATTTCGACTTACGACCATTTTGACTTACGACCGTTTGGTCGGAACGGAACCCGGTCGTAAGTTGGATGTATAGCTGTATAGCGCTTCCACAAGAACTGAAGCTGGAACAAAGTGCAAAGGGAAATTCTGCCCTCTTGTGGAAGTGCCAGAGGCCATGTCCAGCGCTTTATCGGCACCCAAGCATGAAGAAAAAAACCAACAACAACCCGAACAAATTCGAGAATGGCACTCCATGTCACACTTGTCAATTCAGAAATGACAGTGAATGAATTGCGTTGAAGATACCTGAGCCTTTCCTTGTACTCGGTCTTGAGTTTCCTCTCCTCCTGTTGTCCCCTCAGGCCCACCTGCCGCATCCTCTTCTCTTTCCTCTGAGTCAATCTGTCCAAGTCTTGCTCTTTGTCACTCCGCAGATCCAGTTGTAAAAGGCCCGTTTTCTTATTCCGGATGTGCTCCAATTCCTCCTCTTCGGCTTTCTTCAGCTCCTCCTGGTGAAGATGCATTCTCTTCTCCTTCTTCCTCTTTAACCTCTCCACCTCCTCCTCCTCTTCTCTTTTGAACTTCTCCTGGCAGAGGCGCATTCTCCTTTCCTTTTCCCTCTTGAGCCTGAGCATCTCTAACTCTTCCTCTCTCCGAAGCTCGTCCAGACAGAGGCGTATCCTCTTCTCCTTCTCCCTTTGTAACAGCTCCTCCTCCTCCTCCCGCTTCAGCTCCTCCAGGAGACGACGCATCCGTTTGTCCTTTTCCCATTTTAACCTTTCGGCTTCTTTTTGTTCCTCATTCTTCAGACACTCTTGGAGTAATAGTATTCTCTGGTCCTTTTCCCTCCTTAACCTCTCGGCCTCCTCCTCCTCCTCCTTAATCAGCTCCTCCTGGCGAAGAAGAGCTCTTTTCTCCTTCTCATTCTTCAGCCGCTCCTCCTCCTCCTGCCGGACCTGCTCCATTTGTCGGAGATGCATTCGTTTCTCATTCTCTTGATTCAATCTCTCCTCCTCTTCTTCTCTCCAGAGCTTCTCTTGCAGCTGACGCGTTCTGGTCTCCTTTTCCCATTTGAGCCGGGCCACCTCGTCTTCCTCCTCTCTCTTCAACTGCTCCGTGAGCAGATGCGTTTTTCTCTCCTTCTCCCGTTTCAAAGATTGCGCCTTCTCATCTTCCTCGCCCCTCAGCTCCTCCTGGCGGAGGAGAATCCTGGTTTCCTTTTCTTTTTTCAGGCGTTGCACCTCCTCCTGTTCCTGTCTCCTGAGCTCCTCGTGGCGGAGGTGCGTTCTTTGCTCTTTTTCCTTCTTCAGCCGCTCCATCTCGTCTGCTTCCTCTCTCCTCAGTTCCTCCTCGCGAAGCTGTGCCGCCTTCCTTAGTTTCTCGCTGTCTTCCTCTTCCAGCTCGCCCTCATCCTCTTCGTCGTCGTCGTCCTCCTCCTCCTCCTCATCATCCTCCTCCTCCTCCGAGCTGGCTTTGTCCTGACTGAGACGCAGTGGCTTTGGGTTGGCCCGTTTCAAGTAGCCGGCCGCATGTTCCTCCTTCAGCGGCGCACCGGGTCTCTTCTCCGCAACGGCGCTCTCCGGTTCTTTTTCTGTTCTGTTCTCGCTCTTCAACGCGTGTCCTTCTCGCTGTAGAAAATGACTTTTAGTTGCGTTTTCCCCGCCGTTGTCGTCCCTTGGCTGCTTGCACTTTTTCTTGAGTCGGATCACGCCTTCTCCGTCTTCCTGTTTTTTGCACGGAAGCATGAGATTCTCCTTTTCCCTCTCGAGCGATTCTGCATCCTCCTCTTTGATGACGTCCTCCTGGCGCAGGCAAGTTTTCTTGACCTTTGCCCTCTCCTGGCGTAAACGTAGCCGGGTCTCCTTTTCGTTCCTCCATCTCTCGATACTTTCTTCCCTCTCTCGACGAAGCTTTTCGTGCCGGCTGCGCGACTTCTTCAATTTCTCCCTCTTTAAGCGGTCCTCTTCCTCTTCCTCCCTCTTGCGCTCATTCTTGAGCTGGTAGGCTCTTGCCTCCTTTTCTCTTTGCAAAAGCTCCGCCTCCGCTTCTTCTTCTTTCTTCAGCTCCTCTTGGAGGAGACGCATTCTGCTTTCTTTTTCCCTCGTGATACGTTCCACCTCCTCCTGTTCTTCTTTCCTCAGTTCTTCTCGGTAAAGGCTGATCTTCATCTCGTTCCTGCTCTTCAAAAGTTTGAAATTCTCCTCTTCCTCTTTCCTGAGCTCCTCGTGCAACACGCTCATTCTTTTGTCCACCTCTGTCTTCAAGCGCATCCGCTCCTCCCGAATAAACTGCTCCAGCTCCTCGGCTTCTTTTCTCCTCAGCTCTTGCAGGTGCATGTGTATTCTGCTCTCCTTCTCGGTGCCCAGGCGCTCTGCGGCTTCTTCTTTCTCTTTCCTCAACTCCTCTTGATGGAAGTGCATTTGCATCTCTTTCTCCCTCTTCAAACACTCAAACTCCTGGTTGACCTCTTTGCTGAGTTCCTCCAGGTAGCGTCTGACTTTTGCCTCCTTGACCGTCTTCAAGTGCTCGAGCTCCTCTTCTTCCTCTTTCATCAGGTCCTGCTGGTGAAGACGCATTCTCCTCTCGACGTCAGTTTTCAAACGCTCCGTCTCCTCTTCTTCTTCTCTCCTCAGCTCTTCCTGGCATTGGTTCATCCTGGCCTCCTTAGCTGTTTTCAAACGGTGCCACTCCTCCTCCTCCTCACGAATCAGTTCCTTCTGGCGGTGACGCAACCTCCTGTCCATTTCTTTCTTTTTCTCCCTCTCCTCCTCTATCAACTTCTCCACCTCCTCTTCGGCTCTCCTGAGCTCCTCTCGGCAGTGACGCATTGTCATTTCTTTTTCCTGTTGGAAGCGTTCCAGCTCCTCCTCGACCTCCTTACGTAACTCCTCCCGATTCAGATCTTTTTCCGCCTTGAGCTGCTCCATAGCCTCCTCTTCCTCTCTCCTCAGCTCCTCCTTGCGGTGGTGTATTCTCGTCTCCTTGGATGTCCTGATCTGTTTCAGCTCGGCCAATTCTTCTTTTCTCAACTTGTCCCGGCGAAGGTGCACTCTGACATCCTTCTCCATCCTCAACTCCTTAACCTCGTGCTCTTCCTCTTTCCTGAGAGCCTCCTCGCAGAGATGCATCCTCACTTCCAACTCGGACTTTAGTCTTGTCTCCTCCTGCTTCAGCTCTTCCACCTGTTGTTCTTCTACTCTCTTTAACTCTTCCCAGCACAGACTTATTTGCGCTTCTTTTTCCGTCTTCAGCTTTTCTACCTCCTCTTTTTCCTCCCTCTTTAGCTTCTCCTGGTAGAGTTGCATTTTTACCTTCTTTTGAGTATTGAGTTGCTCAACCTCTTCCCTTTCTTCTCTTGCGAGCCGATCGCGCTGGGCGCACTTTCTCGCCTCCATCTCACTCCTGGCCCGCTCTTCCTCCTCCTCTTCCTCTCTGTTCAGCTTTTCCCGGCAAAGGTTGATTCTCTTCTGCATTTCGGTTGTCAGACGCTTCAACTCCTCCTTTTCTTCTTGTTCCAGATCTTCCCGGTAGGCTCGCATTCTCATTTCCTTCTTTGTTCTTAACTGCGCCGCCGCCGCCTCCTCTTCTTCTTCTCTTATTGACTTCTCCTCGCAGAGGCGCATCTCATGCCTTATTCTGGTTTCCTCTTCCTCTCTTCTCAGCTCCTGTTGGCGGCATTGAATTCTGTCCTCCTTCTCGGTCTTCAACGTCTTCACCTCCCCTTCTTCCCCTCGAATGAAGTCTTTGTGACAGAGATGCATTCCGGACTCCTTGTCTTGTTTTAAGCACTCTATCTCCTTGTCTTCGTCTCTCCTCAGCTCCCCCAGATGGAGAGCTTTTCGCTTCTCCTTGTCCGACAACAGCTGCTCTTTCTCGTCCGCTTCGTCTCCCCTTTGCGCCTCCTCAGAGAGGAGGGCTTTTTTCTCAACCTCCCTTTTTATTCTCATCCTCTCCTTCTCCAACATCCCATCCTCTTGTTCTCCGCTTTGCTGTTCCCGGTGCTGACTCATTCTTGCCTCTTTCTCTGCTGTTAGTCGCTCCAATTCTTCCTCTTCCGCTCTCTTCAGCTCCTCCTGGTGAAAGCGTATTTGCTTGTCTTTTTCCATCTTCAACCGTTGCATTTCCTCCTCTTCTTCTTCAATCATCTTTTTCTGAAAAAGATGCATTCTGCTCTCCTTGTCCTGTTGGAAGCTCTTTGCCTCTTCTTCCTCTTTCTTCTTTTCCTCAAGGCGGAGACTTGCTCTCTTCTCTTTCTCATGCTCAAATCTTTCCACTTCTTTATCTTCCTCCCTTTTCATTTGGCAAATTCTCCTTTCTTTTTCCCTCTTGTACTGTTCAACTTCTCCCTCTTCCTCTTTCTTCAGTTTCTCCAGGAACTTCTGTCTTTTCAACTCGTTGTCTTTCTTCAACTGCTTCATTTGCTTTTCATCCTCCAGCTCCTCTTTCCTAAGCTCCTCCTGCAAGAAATGTATTGTATTCTCCCTTTCCCTTTGAAATTGTTTGGTCCGAGTTTCCATCTCCATTTTTAAGCGCTCCTTCTCCTCCTCTTCCTTCATCTTCAGGTCCATCTCATAGAGCTGGATTCTTCTTTCCTTTTCCCTCATTAAGCGCTCTGTCTCCATTTCTTCTTCACTACTTTGTTGTTTATTGTAGAGCTGTCTTGTCTCTTTCTTGAGTCTCTGTGTCTCCATTTCAAGCTCTTCCTCTGCGTTCAGCTGCTCCTGGTCGCCCCAATTTCTCAACGATCTCTCCTCCTTTCTTAGGGGTTCCTTATGGAGTTGTCCTCCTCCTTTCTCCCCAATCAAACTGGTGAGCGCTTTTGGGAGCAGCTCTTTCTTGGGGTGATGCGTTCCAATTTCACCTTTCATCAGCCACACTTCCGCCACTTCCCCTCTCTCCATCTCTTGATGGAGAAAATGCATTGTGGACTCCTCCCTCAATACATGTTTTGTATCCTCCTTCACAACATTTTTCTGTCTGATGTCACCTTGCACTTTGTCAGTCCTGTATTCCTCTTCCCTTATTCCCATCACCTCTTCTGGATTGATTTCATAGTTTAGATATTCTTTCACTGCATTCTTGTCATTTGAGGGATTAGATAATTGACGAGCAAATGTGACATTTAGAAGTTGCTTGTCTGCAGGATAATCGTCCCTAAACAAAACGCAGCCGGTGTTAATGTACTTCAAATGTAAAGGTTGTAACATTATACATCTGAAGTTAACAGCAACAAATGAATAACATCCAATCGGGAATCTTGTAGATATTTCCCCAAAAATTGTCACATTACTTTAAATTAACGCACCTCTTGGCAATCCAAACGTTTTCACATGTTTTCTCATCGCTCCCTACGTCTTCAGTATCTGTTGCCAAAATATGAGTGGAATCCAACAGCTCTCCCAACAACTTATAGTGGCAAAACAAAATAACATGTCACTCACATGCTAAGAAATCCAGTTGAGATAAGACTCAATGAAAATATTTTCACAAAGCAGATTAGATAATTATGGAACTCAGTGCACGTACCTGTTGCTGTGCTGATTAAGGGAGAGAGAAAAAAAACCGTGAGAGAGTGAAACGTTTGGTTTTTACAATATTCAATATTATAAAGGCACTCTTAGGGAAACCGTAACGAATATGTGGCCTGTGACAAAATTGAGTTTGATATCCCAGTTCTAAACTTTTAGCAGTATCCTGGTTTTCCATTGTGCCGTTTGTTTTTCATTGTACCAAACTGTCAAGAATTATACAGTGATACCTCGGCTTACGAAAGCACTAGCTCACAAACTTTTCGCCTTACGAACATTAATTTCGAGAAAATAATCTTGGCATATGAACTAGTTTTCGGAGGAGGAACCAAACCACACAGAGCCACGGTGGCTGGTGGACTAGTTTTTGGCAGATGAATGCCAAATCACACAGACGAACAGCGACACGGTGGCTGACGGACTAGTTTTCCCACACGCCCTTTGACTGCAGACATGGTTTGCTATTGAGTAGAGTACTTTTGCTATTTTGGGACCGAAAAAGCCCCCACCACAGTCTAGTGTTAAGCCGAAGAGGACACAAAAGAAAATTACGGTCAAGCAGGAGGAGATGATAGAAAAACACGAATGAGGTGTGCCTTTGTGTGACTTAGCGTCCCAGTATCAGTATGATAAATCGACCATTGCTATGTGTGGCTAAGGGTGTTTCTGTGGTGTCTAAGCAATGGTCTCAATAGAAGCGGTTGAAAAACTTCTGTTGATTTAGATTAACGAAAAGCAGCGAGCTGGGCGCCGTATGAGTGAGGGTATTATCGTCGAGAAAGCACGGCAACTTCACTCGGATATCATAAAGAGGCAACTACACCAACGACCATCCCAAAGGTAAATAAAAGGCCTTTATTCTACACTAGTTAATTTCTTTAATTATAATACAATAGCACATTTATTATACATAAAATAAGGTATATTTTGTGTAGTTTTAAGGTGTATTTAGTAGGAAATTATGTTTTATGGGAACCTGCGAACGCATTATTCTCATTTTTCATGGTTTCTTATGGGAAATAAATGTTTAGCAGACGAACCTTTTGCCTTACACTTTCTGTGAACCAATTAAGTTCGTAAACTGAGGTATCACTGTGTTGTCTTTTTTTACTATTTCCTGAAAGACACTTTAGAATTTGTAATTTCAATCACTTGAGGTAGCGGCAGAAATTGAATCAGTACTTTTACCACTATTTTCAATAAAAGTGTGTGTACTTGTACTTCAAGTACAGTACAGTACATAGAAGCACTTTAGCCACCAAAGTATTGGCTGCACTTGTATTAACATACATAATTTTGACTAAAGCTGGAAAATAAATACATAATTGTGCTCCAGTAAACCAAAACAAAACACACAAGTACAGCTTTGTACCTTTATCAGAAAACTTAAATTCGTCAGCATGTAGATCCTCGTCGACCCCCGTGACTTGCATGGCTGCTCCAGACATAAATTTGCTTGCAAACAATTTAAAACTACTCGGCGAGGGTATTTACATTTCTCCACTGCGAGACTAATAAAGGCAAATCCAATCCAATCCAAACGACGACAAGCACTGTGGGATAATTCCGGGCAAAATGGCGTTTGGAAAACGTTGCTTTCTGATGTTAAAGGTAATTTCGTCGCGATGACGACGTAACGACGGTGTTTGTCGTCAAATGTCTCTTTGAAGTGGGGTGAAAAGCAAAGTGACACGCAAAGGTTTTGTCCGACTGGCATCGAACATTAATCAATTGTACGTCCTGTTACTCCTTCAGTTTGGTCATGTCATTTGTTAAGCTCTTCAAGCGCACTCACAAAAGTATAATAAAAATAATCGTCATAATCGGTTAAAAAAGTGACATTCATCATATAGAATCACCAGATAATGAATGATTGCAATAGTATGGTTTTGATGATCATGCTTGCACAAGACTCACAAAAAATATACACGTGTAAAAATTACCATTCAGATGTTTTTTTTTGTGTGTTTAATACGGTAAATGCAATACGTACTATAATTGGTTATCTGAAAAGCATTTATGTCCTCTGTGTGTGTGTGTGTGTGTGTGTGTGTGTGTGTGTGTGTGTGTGTGTGTGTGTGTGTGTGTGTGTGTATATATATATATATATATATATATATATATATATATATATATATATATATATATATATATATATATACATACAGTAAAGTCTCGTTATATCGATATTCAATGGAGTCCGAAAAAATATCAATATATCCGATATCGATATAACGAGACTTTACTGTATATATACGTATATGAGAGAGAGAGAGAGAGAGAGAGAGAGAGAGAGAGAGAGAGAGAGAGAGAGAGAGAGAGAGAGGGATCATTCTTTTATTCAAGCATGTATTTGATGTCACACACTGTCTGACTTGACCGAACTTGATAAATGAATTTTTATTATCCCAAATGTAGAAACCACAGTAGGCTAACGAGGCTGAAATTGGATTTATTTGATCTCAGCAGTTTTATAGATGGAAATGTACACAGCGCATCAACTATTTCTTTATGAACGCATCAAATGTTTTCACATGGACTGCGGAGGAGACAATTGGGAATTTTGTCTTTGGAAACGATAAACCGTGATTTCATTGAACTTATTCAAGCTCAGTTGATCACAGAACCCAACAGGAGGACTCGCGAGATACGTTTCTCTCAAGGAAGTGGTGACGAATGGGTCGATAGGCACTGTTGATCTTGCATGACAGACGAGTGACTCTGGAGTACTCAGTGAGGGATGCATGGCTGTGTAGGTTGGTGTGGTATTCGTGGGACGAGGAGCTGCAAGAGTCGGTGTGTACGCCGAAAAATGTGTACTGTTGGGCCACTGGGGAGATCCTCGGAAAGTACCAAATATCTCATTTTGAAGGTCCGGAACTATTGACATGAAAAATGATACAGTACTTTATAGGTATTATTGCGTGGATCAGGTGATGAGTGTGTCTGTGTCATCAGAACAATTTTACCTGCCCCACTCATTGGGTGAAAAGTGTTGAAGAAGCCCGGATCCAAATTCTTCTCTTGTGCCTGCTGGGATAGATTTTCATTCAGGAACCAGCATGATTTACTCAAGTGTACATTTCAAATCAATTTCAAAGATTTAGTAGGCTAAAGGGTTGATTGATAGGCTTGATCAATAAACAACATTATTTCGCTGCAATGTAGTGAGTGGCTAGGTAGATAAGACCCCATTGGACGTTTGTAACATCAATAAACGTCATCAACACTTACCTTGGGTGTTAAACACTTCCGCTTCTCTGCTCTGCCTTTCTGCAGTCGAGCTCGCAGTGTATGGAGCTCGTCTTCTGACTCTGCCTTGAGGCAGTCAAAGACTTGCCTCCTTTGAGCCTGCAGCCGATCATGTTCAGCTTCCTGTTCTTCTTCAAGCGCAAGACAAAGCGCTCTTATGGCAGCTTCCCGGTCCTTCCTAAAGCCATGCACGCACACAAATGTAAACACACGTGCGCGCACATGCGAACACACACGCACACACATGCAGACAAACACACGCCCACACACACACATTGGAGCATATCATATTTTCCGGTGTACTGTATAACATGCACTTCAAAAGCCTTGATTTTCTTCCAAAAATGACCCTGCGCCTTATACGCAGGTGCGCCTTTTATGTGAAGTAATATTGACCCACAACAGGTCTCGCAACTACGGTCAGCAGCCACTGACTCCATTTTCCCCCTTTAGAAGAAGCCATGCGTAACCCCAGCCTCCACTGTACCACCTTATAATGTGTGTGCCTTATATTTGGAAAATGTTTATCTATTTATATATTATATTTGGAGAACTCTTTTCATTCATTGAAGGTGCGCCTTTTAGTCCTGGTGCGCCTTATATCTGGAAAAAGCTTGGAGGAAAAAAACATTCATTGGGGGTGCGCCTTATACCATAGCGCCTAATACACCGGAAAATACAGTAATTATTTTGACAAATGACTTTTTTTCTTCCTAATAGGAAGTCGATGTCCGCTCCAATAAAGGATTTCTGATTTTGATTGTGA
Source organism: Hippocampus bargibanti (assembly GCF_051943395.1). Classification (NCBI taxonomy): domain Eukaryota; kingdom Metazoa; phylum Chordata; class Actinopteri; order Syngnathiformes; family Syngnathidae; genus Hippocampus; species Hippocampus bargibanti. The sequence continues at coordinate 12,989,632 of NC_142747.1, forward strand.
CACTGGAGGGTTTTCAAAGAAAAGGCCTGTCGTCCCTGCAAACAATTCTAATGTGGTTTGTTCCCCAAATATTTGTATTGCCATAGGAGACAATGTAATAAAAAGTATGCCATGTGCAGTTTTTTGACTGTTTTTTTAACAACTGCCCCTTTGCACTGTTTTAGGTAAAAATGTGTGTCAAACCTGAGTTGGAATTCTTCCTCATCTCGCTCTTTCCAGGCAGATTCTGCTAATCTTCCTTTCTGCTGAAACATTTTGTTCAACAGGCTCTCCTCATCTCTCCTCTTGACCAGGAGATACTGCCGCAAAGTCCTCAGGAGGAGATAGGAGACAGCATTAAGTATTATGTAAGAAGGATTGAAATGACATTTACTGATGTACTGATTTACTTTTGTGGATGAATATAAATACATTTACTGTACTTACGAACATTCGAGTCACGAAAAACGGTAAATCCGAACATTTTTGTGGGTACTGTATGTCGAAAAATGTTTGGACAGAGATGCTGTAAGTTAAATTTTACATTGCGTGCCTTTTTCCGTCCAAGGTCGCTTGCAGTTGGCTGCGTATTATGCTTCACACACACACACATGCACACAGGAGGTTTCAAGGGCTGGATGTTTACGCGACGGACACAAAGGCTGACCAATCAGCGCCCGACTATGCTGAAGTGTTGCCAACAAGTTCAGGCCCCAATCTGCCGAGCTCGCTTCCGATTAGCTGTGGAGAGTATGTGGGCAGGGAGGAAATCCCTCTTCCCAGTTGACACTCCAGGAGGACGCGATGCATAACAAAAAGTAATTTTGCTGGCACGTAATTCAGTAATTACATGCCAGCAGCTCCAGTAATGGCTTACTGAAGACCCAAGGATATATGTCGCCGTACTACAGTAGGTGTGAATTTATTTTACGACTGTCTGTATTTTATACTTCCCCGTTCAGTGTTTGAGTTAAAGGACAACCGACGTCACTTTTTTGTTTCTTAACTGACATCAGAAAAACGTTTTATAGCATGTAAAATACCCAAAACACGCAGTATATTTTTATTCAAATGCAAAACCCCAATAAAAATGACTTAAAGTGTCTAAAATCTGCAAAAAAATGAGCTGCGAATTGGGTATTTTCAGAAAGTCCCGCCCCCAGTTCGTGACGTCATGCCGAGACATCTTGCATTGCTGGAGAATCAAAACAATGGCTTCAGATTCAGAGAATATGCTTTCTTGTTAGACATCCAGTTATGAATATGATTCAAATAGTTCTGAAGAGGAAAGCATACATGTTTGCAATTGATGAAAGAATTTATTCCATGCCATTTTGAGGCAACATTGGTGGGGAAATCGATCACCAGAAAAGAGGTACAAAATGGCGACCTCGTTTCCACAGGCTGATAAATTCCTTATATAGAGCTTGGATGCCCTCTTCTGGCGGCTTTTGGGTGCAACACGGTTTTCAGACCAAACATGTACAGCAAAATACATTGACGTGATAGAAGGACTGCTACAATGTGTCTTTTTTTCGGTTAGGGTCGTTCCTTTAGTGACGTCACGTACGGACTCGTCACCAACTCAAAAACAAGACTTCCTGAATATTCAGAGTGAGTCTTGAAACGTAAAATATAGCTATATGCGGTGGAATCTTATTAAAATACGCTCAGTAGAAGTCATCTGAAGAAAAGACAGGAAGCAGAGCTGGAGGTAGAAGAGCTGAAGATGTTGAAGTTTTCTTTGGGAGTGACCAGGTTGGATAGGATCAGGAATGAGTACATTATAGGGACAACTCATATTAGAGGCTTTGGAGAGAAAGTCAGAGAGGCCAGACTGAGATGGTTTGGACATGTCCAGAGGAGAGAGACCGACTATATCGGGACAAGGATGCTGAGCCTTGAACTGCCAGGCACTAGACCGAGAGGAAGACCAAAGAGGAGGTTTATGGATGTGATCAAAGAGGACATGAAGGTACTGGTGTGAGAGAAGAGGATGCACAAAACCGGGATATATGGAGGACATTGATTCGCTGTGGCGACCCCTGAGGGGAAAAGCCGAAAGGAAAAGAAGAAGAGAAGTCATTTGAAGCCATTTTACAAATTATGGACACAACTTGTCCAGAGACGTCGGTTGTCCTTTAAACATACATTCCATACAAGATAAAGCACTGAAGCAACTTACGACCAAAATCACCTTACGAACGACCACTCGGAACGTACCTCGTTTGTAAGGGGGGGCGCATCTGTAAAATCAACATGCTTTTCCTACCTGAGCCTGTCCTTGTACTCAGTCTTCAGTTTCCTCTCTTCTTCTTCCCCCCAGAGGTCAATTTCTCGAAGCCGCAATCTCTTCTCCTTCTCAGCCTTCAATTTGTCAATCAACTCCTCCGTTTCTTTCTTCAGCTCATCCTGGAGACGGCCCATTCGATTTTTCGTTTCCAACTTCAACTTTTGTATTTCATCGTCATCCGCTCGTTTGAATCCCTCTTGGGAGTAAGACATTCGTTTCGCCTTTTCCCAATTATAGTGCTGAATCTCCTCGTTTTTGGCTTTCCTCAATGTTTCCTGGCTCTGCCGCGCCATCCACTCCTTCTCCCTTTGAGCCTGAAGCTCAGCTTCTGTCATAAGATCGTCCCGGAAGTGACCGATTGTCTTGTCTTTTCCCATCCATGTTGTGTTCTGCGCTCTCTTCTCCATTTCTTTTCTCAGGTTGTCAAGGTAAAGGTTCTTTCTTTTCCCATCTTCATACTTGTAGCGTTCCTCATCGCGGAGCCGAGTTCTTCTCTCAAATTCACACTTCAATCGTTCCCCCTGTTCCTCTTTCTGCATCTCCTCACGAAGGAGCCTCATTCGCTTCTCCTTGTCCCTCTTTAAGCTCTCTGCCTCATCCTCTTCCTCCACCTTCAGTTCTTCCTGGAGCAGACGTATTCTCTGCTCCTTTGCTCTCTTCAAATGGTCTGCCTCAATTTCTTCGTCTCGTCTGAGCTTCTCCTCATACTTGCGCATCCTCTTATCCCTTTCTCTTTGCAACTGCTCCACTTCCTCTTCTTCCTCTCTCCTCAGTTCTTCATCGAAAAGGCAAATTCTCCTTTGCCTTTGTCTTTTTAAAAAATCCACCTTTTCGTCATCTTCGTCATCTTCTCCCCTTCGCTCCTGTTGCAGACGTGTTTTGTTTTCCCGCATTACTGACCCTTCTAGGTGCTCTTCCCTTCCCCTCGAGCTGTCGCAGGGGCGTTGTGTGAAGTATTCGTCATCTCCCGAGGAACCCAACATGCCGCCTTCCTCACCCCTCGCTTCATCTTCATCGTGCATTGTTGGTGTCTCTGTTTTTCTTGCAAGCTGCTTCTGGTAAATCCATGATTTTAGCTTCTCTCTCTCCAAAGCATCTGCCTCACCCTGTTTTCTCCTCAAATCCTCACTGAGCGACTTTCTCATCCCCAGCCTCAAGTACCCTCCCTCATCATCCTTACGCCTCAGTTTATCGTCTCGGAGCATCGGTGGCGTTTCCATTTCCCTCACGAATAGCACTTTGGCTTCATTTTTTGCGCTGTGCTCCTTCCATGATTTTGCCTTCTCTCTCTGGAATTGTTTGTACCTATGCTCTGTACTCATCGGATCTTCCAGGTGGAGCTGACTCTCCGCTTTGAAGCACTTCTCTCTTCCCATGTGATCGGTATGGAGCATTGTTTGTGTCTCCATTTCCCTTAGAAAGGACCCTTTGAGCTTTTCCTCTTTGGCTTTTGTCTTCTCTCCCTCCAAATCCGCTTTTCTCCTCTGCTCTTCCATTCGCAGTAACATGAGGACCTTGTCCCCCTTTAAGCGTTCAAACTCATCCTCCTTATGTTCCGGTTCCTCTTTTTTGAGAATGGTTGGGATCTCCAGTTCGCTCATGAAGAGCCTTTTTGCTTCTTGTCTTTTCCCGTGCTCCTTCCTGCGAGGCCATGATTTTGTCTTTCGTCTGTCCAATTTTTCCAGCTCATCCTGTTCTCTCCTCATCTCCAGCGGGCAGAGCGACATTCTCCTCTCTTGTTTCAAGAACCCGACAAACTCATCATCACTTCTTCGTTCCTGTCCCTGTGGCATATTTCTTGCCCTCATGAACCTGGTAAATGGCCCTTCCGCTTCTTCTTCTGTGGTACACTCTTGCTTCGGCCATGATTGTGACATCTCGCGCTCCTCAACACCAAGCATTTTTTTTGCCTCTATTGCCTCTGGAAATGGCCAGTCCGCTTCTTCTTCTGTGCTACACTCCTGGCTAGCCCATGATAGCGTCATCTCTCTGTCCTCTCCATGGAGCATTTTTCTTGCCTCCGTTCCCCTTGAAAAATGTCCTTCCGCTTCTTCCTCTGTGCTAGATTCCGGGCCTGGCCAGGATTGGGTCGTCCCTCTCTCCTCTCCGTGGACCTTTGTTGTGGCCTCCATGATGCTTTTAAACTGCCCCGGCGCGTCTTCCTTTGTGCTACATTCTGGGCTGAGCCACAATCGTGATCTCTCCCTCTCCGAATTTTCTGCCTCAATCTGTTGTCTTCTCACTGCTGCTTTAAGATTCCACATTCTCCTTTTCTCCTTTCCTACCTCCTCACTCTCACGTTGCAGTTGCTCTTCACGATCCATCGTTTGTGTCTCCATGTCCCTCATAAATAGCCTCTTTGCTTCTTTCCTTGTGCCGTGCTCCTTCCTGCGAGGCCATGACTTTATTTTCTCTGGCTTCCATTTTTCTGCCTCGTCCTGTTCAGGACTTGGTTGTTGGCGAAGCCACATTCTAATCTCCCTCTTCAAAGACTCTGAGACACCTGTTTCTTCTTCTGGGCCACGTGCCTTTGAGAAATTCCACAATGTTGTCTCTCTCCTCAATTTTTCTGCCTCATCCTCTTTTCTGAGCGTCTCCGGGTGTTTTGACATGGTCATACTCTCCCACCTCAAGCACTCTCCCTCCATATCGCAGCGTCTCGGTTCATTTTCATGGAGCATTGTTTGTGTCTCCATTTCCCTCCTAAATATCCCTCCCACTTCTTTCCTTGTGCTGTGCTCCTTCCTGCGAGGCCACGATTTCGCTTTCTCTCTCTGAATTTGTTCGGCCTTATCCTCTTTCCACGTTAGCGGCCCTAGGCGGAGCTGCATCTGATCCTTTAAGCACTCAGCTTCCTTCCACTCCCGACTTAATGGAACATTTTTCTGCTTTGCTTTTTCCTTCGTCCATTGCTCACTTTCTTCTACCTGCAGTCCCTTCTGGGGTGTTGTTCTCTTTGGCTTTTCCTTCCTTAATGCCTCCAACTCATTTAGTTTCCCTCCTCCCAAATGTTCTTGGCAGTAATGTATTAGCATCTGTCTTTCCTTCTCTAACTGGTCCACTTGTTTTTCTTCTCTTCTAGCCATCTCCTGAAGTTGGCATATTTTTGTCATTTGTTCTGCCCTGAGAGATTTTACCTCATCATCTTCCTCTCTCTTCAGTTCCTTTTGATAGAGAGTAATTCGCCTGTCTTTGTCCCTCCTTAGCTGTGCTACCTCCTCCTCTTCTTCTCTGCTAAGTTGGGCCATTAGGTTAGATTTTCTCAAATCCTTTTCCCTCATGAACTGCTCATTCTCCTCTTCTTCTCTCCTCAGATCCTCCTGACGCAGCTGTGTCCATTTCTCTCTCGCCAATTGTGCTTCTTCCTCCTCGTGTCTTTTTAGTTCCTTTTGCTGACGTGACTGAATCATTGCCCGTTTCCTTTTGTTTTGCTCAGCCTCTTCGTTCTCCCTGCAAAGCTCAGCTTCGAGATGACGACTGCTAGTTTCAATGGCATTTTTGAACATTTCCGCCACCTCCTTCTTTTCTTTCAACTGTTGCTGCTGGCTTAGATAAAATCGAACTGCCTTTTCACTTTTCAAAATGTTTGCCTCGTCTTCCTCCTCTTTCTGGAGCTCCGACTGGCGGACCTGCATTCTTTTCTCCTTGTCCCGCTTCAATTTCCTTGCTTCCTCTTCTTCTTCCCCGCGTAGCTCATCGAGGAAACACCGATTTTTTTTCTCTGTCTCTTTTCTCAATAGTGCGACCTGCTCCTGTTCCTCTTTCATCAGCTTCTCCTTTTGTTGGCATATTCTTTTCTCCTTGTCCCTCTTCAACTGTGCTACTTCCTCCTCTTCCTCTTTCCTAAGTTCATCTAGGTAGAATTGCATATTCATTTGCTTCTGTCTCATTAACTGCTCTGCCTCCCCTTGTGCTATTTTCAGCTTCTTCCGGAAGAAACATTTTATGGTGTCCATTTCTTCCCGGATGGCATGAAGTCTCTTTTCCTTTGCACGCTTCAGTTCCTCCACTTCTTCCTCTTCCTCTCTCCCTAATTCAACTTTTTGTCGCCAGATTCTTGCCTCTTTCTCCCTCTTCAATCGCGCCACCTCCTCCTTTTCCTCTTTCATCAGCTCCTCCCTTTGTCGACAAATCAATTTTTCCCGATCATCCCTCAGTTGCTGTTTCATGTTTTCCACCTGGCAGGGAGGCATTTTCATCTCTTTTTGCCGTTTAAACTGCTCTTCTCCCACTTCTTTGTTTCTCATTGGCTTCTCTTGGCCAATGTGTGTACTTAACTCTCTTTCATTGTTCAACATCGCCTCCTTTTGTCTGCTAATTTGTATCTTCCAAAAGTGCTCAGTTTCCTTCTCGTCCTCTTTGCTCATCTGGTCAGCGTACTGACGCCTTTTAGACTGCTCCTTCTGACCCAAGAATGCACTACACTCTTTTGGCCTTTTTGAATGAGCCATATCCACCAAGAGCGTCTCCTTGCGTAGATGTAAATTTGTCTCTAACTCTCTTTCCAACAACTCCATCTGCTCTTTCATCTTTCGCATGAGTTCCATGTGGCGCTTTATTCTTTTCTCTTTCTCCCTAATTAATTGCTTTTCCTCCTCTGCTTCATCTCTCCTAAGTTTCTCCATGAACTGAAATATTCTCTCTTGCTTCTCTTTGACAAGACGATCAGTCTCCTCCTCTTCATCTGTCTTCAGTTCCTCATAGAAACTCATTTTATTTTGCCTTCCCTTCTTTCTGTACTCTGGCTCATCCTCTGCCACTTTGCCCGGTTTCTCCTCAGACAGCAGTCTTCTCTTTTGTGTTTCTTCTTTTCTTGTTATCTCTTCCTTTCGTCTCTGTTTTCCCTCTTCTTCATACTGTTTCACGTTCGCCTGGTGGGGAGGTCTCTTCTTTTCCTTCAATTGTTGCTCTTTTGTGATCTGTTGTCATGATGATTAAAAAATGAGTATCTTGTAAGACTTTTATAATAATAATACATTTTATTTCTAAGCAGTCATCCTGATGTCACAGTCACGGGATAATAACTCTTTTTTTCTGCGGGTGAGCATTGGCAGCCATTCGCGCCAGCATTCACACCGAATATCAGAAGAGTTAAAAAACAACTATGTAAGAATCTTGCATCTAACTAATGCAAATGGTCCCAAGACCTGCCAACGTACCCATCCTGGTTGCGCGCTTTGTACTCTTAGACACATTTTATACTTTAAGTTGGCAATTTGGAATAAGACTTGGTTTTCCTAAATGGACCATATTTAACAGTTGGCTGAACTTCAGACTGTATACAGGACACCAAAAATTAGAAAAATCAGATTATGTGATCCTTTTTTTGTGAGTCTGTTGTAAAAAATAGCCTATATAGGGAATATTTTTGTTGTTGACTGTACGAAATCTGATCAAAAAAAATAAAGCCATCAAATTAATAGGTTTAATAACAGCCTGTTTCGTTTGCTCATCCGCTCCCCCAAATTGTGTTTCACCTATCGTGTTTCATCGACAGCGGCCTGAAACGCGACTGCTGTGGCCACCAGTCTGTCACAACATTTTTTTTTTCATCTTAAAACATTTGTACTTTCCCGTTAAAATTCAATAAAGGGGAAGAAAACACAATCTGCTATTTGGTGACAATACCATCATCTTTAACCTAAAACTGTACAAAAAGAGACGGAGACAAGTTCTTATGTTCTAACATCCACTCACCGCAAGTTGTTTGGGAAACTCTTCTGTCCTCTCTTCTTTACTTTTGCCTTGCGAGCGCACAGTATCAGTATCCCCGCGCTGGATGTTCTTCGACTCCCGAGCCTTTCTGTCACTTTTGACATCTTCAACAGAGGAATCGCTCTCCGAATCATCAGGACTATGTGGAAGACATGATTTAATTCTCACTGAATTTTATTTATGGTAATAGCAGTTCCCGTGTAAATTCTTTCTGAGGAGTAAATCAACTGCAAGGGGACTGTTCTGGTTGTCCTTGATGTTTGGACTGCCATCAAAATAGACTTTATCGGTTCATTCATCAGAAAGGACAGTTCAAGTCAGTCACCAGACACCGGAATGTGTATTTGGTTCTTGGGAGTCTGGTTTATGAGGTGTATACTGTAAGTCTTTGGTTGAGGATGTAACTAGGTTGGAAGTGTGTCGGCATACAGTCTGTCCACCCATCCACTAACTGATTCGCTTTATACTCACAAATGTTGTGGGCATGCTGGAGCCTATCCCAAGTGTCTACGTGCAGTTAGTTGTGCTGGTTAAAAATCATTTTTCAGAGAGACCTGATACATACGGAAGGAAGTATGTCATTGAGCTCAACACTCTTTTCGTCCTAAACTACCTCAGCGTTGTTCCAGTGGTGGTGTTAATGACGTTTTGGTCAGTGTGACATTATTTCCGATAAACTCCAACATGGAAAACCCTTGTTGTCTCCAATGTGGACATCATCGTCCAAAAAGAAAATTAAATATGTTCTTAGACAACCAGACCCCAGTCTTGATGTGACCTAGGAAGTGCCTTTGGGGTGATAATCATCATTTTCATGAATGAATTTGGAAGAACAAACCTTTTAGTACTGTCTGTCTCAAAAACAGAATCTTTGATGTCCAAAAGCCGGTCAGAAATCTTAAGGACACAACAAGAAAAAAATGATTTGACAATTACCGATGTTTGACCAATCTCAAAAGCAAAAACCTGGGGGGTTATGTGCTGCCGTACTTTGACAAAGACAGTTACTCAAAATAATGTATATATGGCGGTCACTGTTTGGAGTCTACCTGCTGCTGTGGTGATTCGGGACTCTGATCGTCAGACTGGATTCCAAGTTCTGTTATCTCCTCTGCTAGATCCCCATCCCTGATGGCCATTGCAAACTCCTAAAGTACAAGTACAAACACAGGCACAACACATGCATGACACAGAAGTGGTATTTCCTCTTTATTTTGGGTCATCAAGTGTATTATGTGCAAAACACATTTTTGCAGTCCAGTAAGTTTCCATGTTAACAATGACAACCACTCACTGTCGGTGTTTTGCTTCGCTCCTTCTCTGGTTTGGCTTCTGAATGCCCAGAAGCCTTCTTGCTGCTGAGGGTTATCAGAGAAAATAAGAGAATTGAACAGGAGCTTTTTTTATAGTTATACAAAAGCATTTAATTTACAATCTTCAAAAGACGAATAATCTAACTTGTAAAGATTTGGAAAAATAACTTATTTGAGCAATAGCGTAAATCTGGTATTGGACAATGAGAAACAGTTTTGTTGTAATCATAGTCTCAGTTTACTGAATAGCCTAAGTACAAACCTCTTGGACGCCTCGCTCTTCCTACTATCCTCCCTGTCTTTGACTTGCATAACCTGCTTACTGTCACGGCACACACAAGGTTTGCTGTCCACAAACTTCAGGATACCCCCCCCCCCCCCCCAAAAAAAAAAAAAGCACACAAACATTGTTTGGTATTAAGTTGAATTTCAATTGAAGTTAAATAAGAAAAATTTGAGTATGAATTGAAATAAGGGCTGATGAGGAGGGCATTGTTGGGTTACAGTGCAAATACCGGTTGCTTGGATGATTCTGCGCTCCGGTCTGAAGCATGAGTCTTGTCCCCAGTTGTTTTGGCAGGCCTCTCTTGCTTCTTATTGTACTGTTCAGCTCCTGAGGTAGACACAGCTTTGCTCTGGATGCGTTCATGCACTTTATCCACTGGATAGCTGCGGACGTCTTCGTCAAAAGACTCATTCCCTGATTCATCTTGGCTGCAGAGGAGTTTCAATTACAAAACAAGAAGTAATTCTCGTCACTGTTTACTATGAAGCGGGAAAAAAACAACACACGTCTTAGTTCCGTCCGTCTCCTCTTCCTCCTTCCCTTTGCTATCCATAAAACTGTCAGAGCTGACAGAGTCCAATAACTCCCCAGATTGCTATAGGGCATAAAAACACTCAATCAAAATGTCTATTCAAAAAACGCAGACTTAAAATTGTAATTTAGTAGTTGGTAGGGTATGAAATTTGGTTTTCAGTTTATTCATTGTGATAGTTCTTAAGCTTGACTGCATATCAATACTGTATTGCACAAATGACACTCCTCAAATAGCTACTTGCTTCAGATGAAAAGATATTCTCCTCCTCCTCGACCACTTTGGCTTTTGAGCTCCCAACAGATTTTGGATGCAAGTTGGATTTGTGATCTTGGGCATCTTGAGAAGAGGATTTTTGCCCTAACGGAACTTTGCTGCGGGAAAGTAAAAGTCAATAAAATATTCAGCAGTTTTGAAAGAGCAGTATAAGGTAATGTTGTGTGTTACTATAAATAACTTGCATGCAAAAATGAAACCTAAAAATAAAGTGAGTATTTAAAAATAAAACACATGTTCATCTGCCAGGCTTTTCAGTATTCCCTTTTCCACTTCAAAGATGTTTTCAGTTGAGTTGTACAAGTGGTAGGTCCCACGTTTGTCTATTTTTTTTTAATCATCACAAAAACCTGACAGCGTATGCAGCCTTAATATCCATCATAGCTGCCATTTTCCAGAAAGAACAAACCCCTTGGCAGATGTGTCCTTCTTGTCGTCCTTCTTTTTGTCATCCTTGTTCGAATGACAGCGATAGTGTGCCTATATCCGAGATCAGGGTACAAAAAAAAGAAAATAATTACTTGTCCATCAACAATTCTCTCTGGAAAGATCATGGGTGTCGCTGATCACAATGAACATCACGCAATCAGTTTAAAGTCAAAACAAACCAGACAGAGCAAATGTTCTGAAAGATGACTTCAAGAAGTTGCGATAGATGACACATGTACTTGAAAACAGCCGCAGGGCATGTACCTCTTTAGATTTGACCTCTGAACCTGTATCAACAGTGCCTTGGCTGTGTCTATTCTTCTGAGAGAGCGGTTCGCGTCCTGATACCCTTTGACTGCAGGTAGAAGTTAAAAATAAGACGAGCCGGATAATGCACTTGACACTAAAATGCAGATCTGCATGGAGTCCTTTTTTTCTAAATATAGTGTACCTACCGCATTTTCTGGTGTGTAATGCGCACTGGATCATAAGGTGCACCCCCAATGAAGGGTTTATTTTCAAACTTTTTCCATATATCGGGTGCACCGGACTATAAGGCGCACCATCAGTGAATGAAAAAGGTTTTCCAAACATAACATAAATGTATAAAAAAAATACAAATAGAGTATAGGGCACACAGTAGGCCCTACAGTAGAGGCTAGGGTTACGCACTACTTCTTCTACGGGGGAAATGGAGTTGGTGGCTGCTGGCAGGAGTTGCTAGACCTGTTGTATGTCATAACATAACATATTACTTCACATACAAGGTGCATCTGCGTATTAGGCGCAGTGTCATCTTTTGAAGAAAATGAAGGCTTTTGGATGTGCCTTATACACCGGAAAATACGGTTGTCTCCATTTTTCAAAAGCACTATAAAGGAGAACATCAAAGCAAACCTCTTGGAATAGTCTGTCACATCATCCTCTCCTTTTACATCCCTCTTTGAATGAACGACAGAGGAAGAATAATTGCCTGAGTCCAAAATCTCTCTCGGCATCTTTGACACAAAAATAGAACAAAATATTGAGATTGAGGTCCCAGTGGTCCCGCTTTCTATCGTTGCAAAATTTGAACCACTGTGATTGACCAGCACACTCCAATTAAACGAAAGTACTGTAATTGTCATGGAGTTCTTAAAAGATCAAGAGTGTGTTTGCCGTCAGAAAATATTTAGGATACATTTCTATTGACACTGTTACCCCATATAAGGATCCATCCACTTTTGAATTTTTGATTACCTCCCCATCTTGCTTCTTCTTCTGTCCATCAGCGTACTTACTCACCGGAGATGCAGGGATGCTTTTACCAGAAGAGGGATGCTTAGAGTCCTCTCGGCTAGAAGAGAAGAAATGATTCCACAGACACTATTAAGTACTGTAAAAAGAAATGAATGAATGAATGAATGAATGAATAGTCTGCAACCCTAATGAGGATAAAGCAGTCCAGAAAATGGATGGATGGAATAACTAAACAAATAAATCAATAAATAAGCACAATATTGAAAATATTGACACCTTCAAAACAGGTGAATTTGTTAATTTATAACTTTAATTAAGATATCAGCTGCAGTGTCAATCGCAGTGTTTTCTAGTGTGAATAAATCTTTTGAGATTCGTAAGAGCACCTAACATATGGTTGGCATCACATTTTTCTGTGCCCCAGTGATCGAAAACAAACCTTTTTGCAGACTTTTTTTCCTTCGTCTCTGACAGACTTTCAGAGTAAACAGAATTCTTGGAGTCGAGACACCCTACTTTCGCGACCTATAGAACACATAAAAAGTTTGTTTTTAATTTCCTAAAATTTTCACTGACCATTCAAGTGAACTGAGTTGTAACTGATGTGCTGCCAGAAACACGCCTACACTAACATTAAGGTCGTCAGGCAAGGTACACAGAACAGTACCTTTTGCTGTGATGATTTTGAACTGCGGTCTTCAAAACAGGCCTTTTTAAACACAGATGAAGCACACTCAACACTGTGATCTTAAAGAAGCTTAATCAGTTACATAAATGATAACGGCAGCCGATGTTTAAAATTCTCAAATTTTGATTCAAAACTACTTGTGTCCATATTTCTACCCACGTCCCGGTCCTGTTCACTTCTTGAGTCCTTCTGTGAACTTTTGATGTCTCTGGCAGGGGTCTTCTGTCCAGACACATTTTGGCTGCCAGGAAAAGTGGGATGGTGTTGAGGGAGAAGGGTGTTTCTACCGAGTAGAGTGAATACATTCCAGAGTTTTCAGTGAATATAAAACTGTTATAAAAAAACAACAACAAAGGCAAACCAGGACAAGCTCTGCTATTTGCATTGTTAACGATTATTCTACCAAGATTTCATGAACAGGGGAAGAACAAACCTCTTGAGAGCCTCCGTCTCATCCTTCCCTTTGTTGGCATTCTTCGTCAGCTGACCATCACGGGAAGCATAACTATCAGGGCCACGACTCTTTGATAGAGGCTATGGGATATAGGAAGAATACAACTTGCAAAATCCAAATCAAGTTTCAAATCAACAAGACACCAGGATGTAAATAAATTTCCATTCCAAACACAAAACGATGAGATTACAGGAAATGCACGTGCAATACAACAGGTACACGATGGGAATTATTCAGAGTATTCACTTTTTCCATATTGTTCAAATCTTATTTTAAAATGTTTGAAATGTTTGTTTTCATTTACTGTATTTTTTAAATCTCAGTAACCACTCATACACGTACAAGGATTCACAGGCTTTGCAGGAATTACGTCAACTATTTTTTTAGATGGTATGCCGCTAATGGTATGTGTAATGATACATTCATCAAACTTCCGTATGGGCTGTGATGGGGTGGTGGGAGTGTGAATGGTTGTTTAATCTTGTGCATGCCCTGCAGGCATCCAAATGCCCCAGCAAGAGGTATCTTGACATTTTTTGCTCACCTCTTTTTCAGCAGCGAGGCCAAAGTTTTCGCTGTCTTTTTTCCCTGTGTCCATGACACTCAAGAATCCACTGCTAAAGAGAGCCTGACAAAGTACGATATGCAAATTGCACAGTACTGTTAAAAAAGTGCCCCCTTCCAGGGCATAAACCACTATGGATCAACAAATGATTAGTGCTGAAATACAATTTACACTACATTTAAGTCTCACTGAGCATGTCACATTTCTTACAGCAGAGAGTAAGCAACTATCAACAGCAAATTAGTAAAAGTCTCACGAGAAAAACAGAAATCAATTCGGACGTCAGCATGAAGAAGGGGCCTCTAATATTACAATTAGGGCTCCAGAATGTTGATTCCTCATCAAAAATATTGTCACTGATATATGGTATATATTATTTGCCCTATATAAATCAGGACATATTGTATTCTCTATATAATACAGGTTTAGATATTAGAGTTAACAGCCAATCACCTCACATGTTTTGTTAGAATCCTGTACCTGTTTGTCTTTTTCAGCTCGTGAAGAAGTAGACAAAGGCATCTGAATGTGGTCACGGCTGTGTGTTTCTGGTTTACGGTGGGCTTTTTTAGCAGAGCCAGGCTCAGACTCATTCGGTCTGCAGAGAAAAGAGGGAAGATGATGCAATTTTAATTAACAAAGGTAGTTTCAGGGAAAACGCTAGTATTGTGCAGTATTTGCTTGATTATTAAAAGGCTATTGTATTCTGTAAATGTGTTCAGGCTGGCAAAATTATTTCTGACGCTTCTTCCCACATAGGGCCTGGCTTTTGAAAATCTAATGGGCAGTGACCCGTTACATAAACCATACATCTTCTCAAAACCTTGAAAGAGTACACAAGCTACCCATCCAGTTAGCGTTAGTTGAGATGTATCCTTCACTATATCCACTAGATCGCGTGTGCCATTATTGATGAAAATAAATTACTTTGCCACAATCTTAAAATTTCAGTCTTTAGATATTCAGTATGACGCGGAGGTATATATATGAAGATCATTTTATAAGCAGCATCGAAATAAGTACACACCTTTTAACTCCCTCAGTCTTTTTATCTTCTTTGACATCAACGCCTCGATAGACAGCCTTTAAAAAAATTGTCAAATGTGTTAAGTTTGAAGTATTCTGCAGTAACCAAACCTGCCAAATCAAAGTGACCACAGAAGAGTACCTGTTGGTCTGACAAGTCAGTGCTGTGGTCTGCAGATACATCCTGCATTTGTGGCAGTAACAAATAAATGCAATTTTACAAATGTACTTATTAGCCCAACATCTCAAGCAAGATCATGAAATGAGTAACTTTGACATTGTTACCTCCTTTTCAAAGATTTCATTGTCTTCATCATCATTGCTTAAAGGTGTTGAAGAACTTTCATCCAGCACAGTGCTCAAAACACTCAAAAATCCGCTGCAAAATATACCCTGGCAAAGTAACAATCATCACTGTATCACCTTCCGATGTTTTGGGAGGGGATTTGATTTGATTGCATTTTAGACCGGAAAAGTTGACAATGATTAAAACTCACGGCAGGTGTTTTGATAAATTCTTCTTTGTCTTGGTCCTCTTTCTCTCTTGGGTCATGATCCATTAATGAACTGTTGTCTTCACCAGAGGAGTCATGCCCTGATTCATCTGGGCTGCAGGAGTGTTGAATGAGAGGTGGAGATCAATTGAAACTGATTTAGCAAACAATACAAAGTTGATGAAAACTCAAAAAGAGGAGGTTTCCAATGTCATAGTTTGGACACACAGTGATCCAGCAGTCAATTCACAAAATAGAGAAAAAAAATTCTGAGATTGTATTTTTCTGTAAATTCATATGAAATTAATGGAAGGTTTCCAAAGATGTCTCCTTCATTTTCATTTTCATGACATTTGGACCACACAATGCTGATATGCTTATGAGACAAAGTATAGTTTTTTTCGACATCACATTGTTTTCTGTAAATAAAAAGTTACTTTTATCTCCTTGCCTATGTATTCATCTATTTAATAAATGTTCATTTATTACTTCATTTTTATCTGGTCTTATTGACTTTTAAAAGTGATTTTTTTTTCTTAACTCTGGTGTTGCCTCATGGAAGCCTGCATCCCTTGAGTCCTTCCGTTGTAGTGCCATCGTGTGGACTCCCCAGAGCCGGGAAAATTGACCTTGCTCTACCTGGGACAGGGTGGTCTGTGGCGGCAACTTGTGGTTGAGGACTTGTCACACTCTATGTATGGAGTGCTCCCAGATTATCTTCCTCACCTGGATTCTTGCCATGTATCGAGACTATCACATCATACTCACTGTGTCTGTGTGTATCTATGTAAAGATGGGCATCTGCATCTTTCATTCATTTTTTATTTCCATTGTTTATTTTTATCATTGTACACCTTGTTTTAATAATAATAATAATAATAATAATAATAATAATAATAATAATAATAATAATAATAATACATTTAATTTCTATGCGCCCTTCAAAACTCTCAAGGACACTTTACAGTCAAGGATAAGAACTTTTTTTTGTGCGGGTGAGCAGCGGCAGCAATTCGCGCCAGCGTTCACTCTACCCGGAAGTAACACAGCAGCAAAGTTATCCATGTTTACAGATGAAAAGTAACCGCATGGTAGTTGACTGGTTAGCACAGTGCATAAGTGCAGCATTCTATTGTAGCTCCTGTGTGGAATTTGCACATTCTCACCATGTCTGTGTGGGTTTTGTATGGGTACTCCCATTTCAACCCACATTCCACAAACATGCATGGCAGGTTAATGGAACACTGTAAATTGACCCTCGAGGCGATTGTAACCGCGGTTGGTTGTATAATTATGTGTGTCCTGCGATTGGCTGGAAACCATGACCCCTCCAGCCAAAAATATTTTGTAATGGTTGCCTTGCATCACATGTTCATCTAAAAACTATATGAGAAAAGACAGCTAGAGATTGCAAGCATTGCAACATTTTGACAAAACAATTGCCTAGGAATTTGACAGCTCACTTCATAGATGGACCTTCTGACTCCATCGAAAGTCTACTGTTTCAACTGAGCACGGGCAAAAAAAAATATTTTTGGACCAAACAGATATTTTTCCCAAGAATGTATTCACATTATCTGTAAGATGAAGTTTTTGTGACTAAATCCTCCTCTTGGGAGCTGGTAAAGCACGGCGGTTTGGCATGCTTGATGTTGTCGACCCGCGTTTTACTCGCGGATGGGTTTATCCTCATACTGCTTGTGCAGAATTCCACGTCACAAGTGACTTACAAGCGTGAGTGACCATGGTGAATCACTATCATGTCTCTGTAGACAGATGCCTACTGGTTGCTTGGTGCAGGGCCACACCTTTTGTGACAGATCACATTGAATGTAAAATTACATGGATCATATTCCGTTTTATATTACTGTTGTTATGTCTATGTTTGTGTTTTCCGGGGCTGGCATATAGCCACTGATCATTGACCCAAATGGTGGTAGAGGTGAGCTCAAAACTCGACCCTGAAATAATTTGTTCCACAAAAGTGACATAAACGTTACATTGAGATGAAAGGCGAATCCAAGAATGTCTGTTGATGTTAGAACTAACACTGTAAAATAGTTGGGAAATGTGGGTATTTCAGACAAGTGATTTTTATTGTCTGTTTATGGCATTCATGACATCGCCAACAAAATGAAAAGACAAAACAAACCCATCAGCAGCATCAGTCGCATCATTCTCGCCATCTTTTTCGTCCGTGTCCAGTTGAGTGTCGTAGGAAAGAGAATTCTCGGACATCGACAGCTTAAAGATGAGAAAAATAAAATGAAACAAGTACTTTAATTCAACTCAATGATGAGATGAAAACAATATATGCGGTGAGTGGGCAATAGGATGTGAATGTGGAGTATTGATGAGGTTTCTTCAGCCGTCATCTGTACTTCTTTGAAGGTGTCGGACGTTTCGCTTCCAAGAGGGTTCGTCAGCGAACTAGTTTTTTTTTTGCTGGTAGTTTTGGCCCTATATATATATATATATATCCATATATATCCCTACTGTCCAGATGTGGCAGTGCCAGACTCTGCTATGATTGGTCCCTGCTCTCAGGTAGGGGGGAGCAGCGGACTACTCCCTGCGGCTACACTGATTACTTCTATTGTCCTGACTGATTACTTCTATTGTCCTGCCTGAGTATGGGGTCTACGACTGGCTTGATTGCCCCATTTGCTCAGGTATCACCTCATCAGCATAACTAAGCCTATGTTGCCTAAGAAGTCGATCGTAGGAACGAACCAAATTGACCCTCACCCCACCATGGCGATTTAGTGTAGGGTTTTGCTGTTTTATGAAAATAGCTTCTGTTACTCCCTTTTGATACCATCTATTTTCTTTCGCTAAGATTTCAACCTCATTGTCGTCAAATGAGTGGTTGCTAGCTTTTAGGTGCATGTGTATTGCAGATGACAATGATTGACAAACAAATATTCTTCAGAAATCTAAGGAGTGCCGCATGAACCAAGCGAATTTCATGGACTGTACCTGTTGCAGTGGTGAGTCAGTGCTCTGGTCCCCAAAATAGGTCTTATCAAGCATTTTTGACCTTGTCATCTTTGCTTGTTCGCCACTAAAAGTGCCTCTGGAGTCCTATAATGAACACATGGTCACAAATGTAAACGGGCATTTGAACTGAACTGACACACGTTAACACAATTTTACTTCCTACAGTAAATATTGTACATCACAAAACCACTAAGGTGTGTATGTGGGGGGAGGGGCAAGTCAATAACGTTGACTGTCTGTCACCAACGCAACAACGCCGAAGATGACGATTAACTGACGCGCCCACCTCTGCTTAGATGCGACCTGTGTATGCTCGTGTTGGTATACCTGACTTTCTGAGATGATTCCATCATCATCATCATCATAGCTGAGCTGTGTCAGAGATGAGGTTTCCTCGCTCTTGCTTCCAATTACACTCAAGAACCCACTGCAAAAAAGACCCTGAAAAAGCAAGGACACAAGTATGCCATTACCTGGAAAATCATGGGAGAAATTTCAGAGAGCAAGAATCAATCGCTTGATATGATTCAAATGGAACTGATTTTTTTTTCTTTTTTCTTTTTGTATGCCGATGTCAATTCTGATGCTTGGCAGAAAAAAAACAAATGATAAAAACAGCTGAATTATTAAAAAATCTATAGTGATGAAAATGTTTTTGGGGCAGGAGCATGCCAGTCTAGCAAACTGAATGAATTTGAATGACTGTTTGACAATAATTTGTCTTTAGTGCTTTACAACAGATTAATTTTCAAGTATTTTACACAGTGGCTTAGGACACTCACTGTGGGTGTATTAGCATCCTCATCCCTCCTGTCCAGTTGACTTTGTGAACTTCCAATAGCAATGGAGCGCTGGATACGCTCACGTTCCTGAGCCACCATTTTACGGTATTGCACTTTGCAGGGGTGCTCATTTGTCGTCGTCTGCAAATAGTGGTTGTGAAAAATCGTGTTCCCACTCTCATCTTGGCTGGAGGGATAAAGTCACTCATAGTCAAAACCAGGACACAGTTACAAAACGGCTCAATTAATACGCTGAATAACATAAATAAATCAAGTAAATCAAGTTCAATATATATATATATATATATATATATATATATATATATATATATATATATATATATATATATATATATAAGAAAACCACTATTTGCAGAAGACAGGCCCACAACCCTGAAGTAAATGGCAAAATTCTGTCATTTAAGTCCCCCAAAAAGGCTGAGGGTTGCTATAAAGACAGATGCCGCTCAATGGCAACAAAGTACAAAACTAAAATCGACAACTCACTTCAACATACAGTACTTGGCACAGTATGCCACAAGATGACGCTAAAATACCACTACAGGATGACAAACGGGTCGGAGTCTCTTGAGCTGTCTCAATGGATAGCAGGGCACAAAAGAGGGAAACTGCGCCCTGGCTTTATTAACATTGGTACATCGAAATTGCTTTTAAATAGCCATGTCTGAGTTATTAATGCCGTGTTCTCCTGTCCCCAAAATGCTGTCAGCCATTAGCTAAAATACCAGGTGCGCTCATGTTATCTTTGGATCAGAAGCAGATTTTTTTTGCAGATGGAAAATGACAAAAATCAACATGTTCACTAAATATTCAGTGTAGTTTAGGTTTCTATTCTCACAAACATGCCTATTTTGCTGCATTCAAGATGTAGATATACGTGGATATACATGAACCTGGGGCAATATTTTTGTTGTGGTATATCAGCAGTTTTATCTAGCATACCTCCGTCTTAAAACAACCGATGGCCACATTGCACATGTTTGGTATTTTTTCATGAAGAATATTTTCAGAAAATCAGCTGAGAGCAGCTCCCAAAAGATTGAATAATCAGGTGTATTTAATGAACTATGTAATGTGTCTAACGCAATGTATAAAACATATATGTCAACTGTAGAGAAGTAAAAAAAAATGGAGCCCTGTGGATATATCACCTTAAGCGACTTACCTTTCAACCCATCCTGGGGGAAGACGGGCATGCATAGCTTCAGCGGCAAGAGACATAAGCTCTGGCTCATTCTCGGGATCAATGCCTATATCCCGTGCATACCTTATCTTGATATCTGATGGAAAATAACACTTCATATTAAGCTATGGGGCGTCATTGGATTCACAATGGCTTAAAAAATAGCCAAAAGCGGCCATGTATCTTAATATATCAGTCTCATGTGTAGTTCTGGATTTGAATAATTGGGCATGAAGTATGTTACGAGTACATGAATATGTAGTAATATGAAAGTTGTATATGAAGTATGTTTTCGAGTTGTACCTTCTTCAGACCGATCTGATTCTTGATTGTCCAAGCCACTCATGGCTACTGCTGGTGGCTAATAAATGCCTATATAATGGCAAAATAAACAAATAACCGAATAAACAAATGAATAAATAATGGGGGTTATTTACTTCTAAGCAGACACGAACACCAGAATTTACAAGCACACGGTTAACCCCAATAGTTTTGGAGAACAAAAACTGATGACAAAGGCGTATTCGTCACGCATGTCGTCCAACGTCACAGGTGAGGGACGGCTTCATTGAAAGTGATTGTTTCATTCAAACCTTTTCGACAAATTTTGACAAAACGGCAGCGAACCGTCGTTAAAAAAGCGCTCTTTTAGTGGGTGTCTTGCAGTTAGCAGGAATTTAGACTGCGTGTGAAAAAGTGGCCGATTTCATTTTTAAACAAGCGCTTCAACAAATTAAATGTTTCATTGCGCCGCATTTAAGTGGAATAGATTTTTGGTTCGTGCAAAAAATATAGACATTATATATCACTCACTTTCATTCATGACGACAGCCTCGGTAGTGGTTTGGAACGTGAAGTTACGCTACGTTGCGTTATAATGGACGTCTGCGCTACTTTGGGGGTGATTCTGGTGCCTTTGTGGACAACGAAACATTGTACCGGTGTTTCCTCGGTTAACAGAATTACTCCCGAGTTCAAGTCGGGTCTTATATAAAAACAGCCGTGAAGCGAAATTATGGCCTGGCAGTGGGGATAGGACTGACTCGAGGTCTCGCATTTTAGGCTAACAATTCCACACCATTTGTGGTCAAGCATTTATCTAAACCGTTAAATCTTCCCTGACGAGCAGGATTAACGCGCAGTGTGTCTCATACGTGTAAATGGGACATTCCAAGTGATTCGGGTTTTTTCCCCTTTGTCCGTAACATTGACTGCATGTAAATGTAATCGCTGACTCCTCATTCACCGACAGAAATCCCAGAATCAGGAGCAACTGGGTTGGTATCTTGTGAGCCAAGAATTAACCCACAACCAATGGGTTGGGAGAAGACCACTCTACCATTTTGCTATGCTGCCCCTTTAATGATGTGGGGGAAGATTTTTGTTTGAGCTCACTGACATGAGTCATGTTCTGTTTGTTTTGTTGTGGGTGGTTTTATTTTTTTTATTTTTGAGTAATCGGGTAAATAACCTTCAGTTCTTTGCTAACTCGAATCTGAAATGATTCACCAGTGCTTACACTAAAGTATTGGTATCTAGACCTCTCAATCTCCCAATCCGTTTTGCTCTCTAGTTCCTCGTTTGTAAGTATTGATAGAAATGAAATAAGAGTAAGACCATAGACTTGCCCTTTGGGAGTGCTTTTGGTTGACTAACTGTTTTTCCTGGCTCCTGTGACCAGCAATTTCTGTTTGAACTTTCCCTGTGCACTTTTTTATAAATAAATATTTTTATATTGCATTTTGTCACAGTCTTCATTTCTGTGATCAAAATGTATTTGGTTGAGTTCTGAACTAGGACTGTTATAGTGATTGTTGTACTATGGCTGATTAGTGTCCAAAAGTATTGACTTACTCCTGCGCAAAAGTGTGTCTTTACAAACAAATATCTGTCTAAATGTCATCCGTTTTACAATAATTATGGTTAAGTTCACTGTGCATGAACCTGATATGCTCAATCAAATTGAGTCAAGCAACCTACAGTAACACTTCAACCACTGAATATGAAAGCAGAAGTGACCTCAGCAGATGTGACAAAAACATCACAAGAGTTGAGCAGATGTATCGGAAATGGTATGACGGAGTCAGGGGGAGCCTTGAGCTCCTCAGTGTTGCTTACAGCTGAAATAACCTCCCCTGTCGGTTTGAGAACCGTGCTCCATTATGATATCAGCTGGAACAATGACGTGAACTCTGACTCTCAGCCAGAACCCGATTAAGTGGGGGATCTTCTTCTCCTTTCGGCCGATGATTAAATATTTATCAGCTCCAGGAAAGCGCTTCACACCTGTCTGGACATTTGATGGTCACAATAAAACAAGTTGGTCAAAAATATGTCACGAAAAAGATAGCATATATATATATATATACATACACAATACTTAGCTGAAGATGATCATTGTTGACGCTCTCTTTTGACCATTTAAAAAACCATTTTCCTGCATGTTGTGAAAACTTTGCTCCACATTAGTCATTGTCGTAAACATTATGAAACGAGCGGGTTTGGAGCACTGAGGTTCTCTTGATAACAATTATGGCAGTTATCTAGATGGACAGATAAGTATGAAAGCCAAATCAATGAGATGCACTGCGTGCCATTTCAAAGGTTGCTGTTCCAGATAAGTCAGTCCTCTGAGGGGCCCGTTTTAGTCTTGATCAGCAGCTCTAAAAGCAGCCGCTGATATGTAGACCATGCTTATCACACTTGTCTGTACAAGGCTGTCCAATCACTCTGGAGCTTTGCAAAGGTCAATGTTCTATCATTAGCGTAGTTTAGCTGACCCACTAGAAACATGATGTCTTATTTGTTTCCTCACGTTAAGGAAATAATTTGATTTCATTTCATCTCACACGCTCTTATTGATTACTTTGGTTAATTTACAGCAACTTCTTTACCTTTCGGCTTTTCCCTACAAGGGGTCGGTCGCCACAGCAAATCAGTGTCCTCCATCTTTAGAGGTTTGATCCGCATGTTTGTTTTGGCCAAGCTTTTACGTCGCATGCCCTTCCTGACACAACCCTCTGTATTTATCCGGGCTTGGGACCGGCACAAGAAGACTTATGTCCCTTTGTGGCTACAGAACAAGCAACTCGCTCAGTAAACGGCTCCCAAACACAAAATGGTCATTGGCACAGCTACATTCAAAAAAGCAAAAACTATACTCACCATTTGATGACAATGCTCTGATCTTATCGTGAAATGGGCATCTAATTTACATCAACTATGATTTGAAATGTGGCTCAAGACATTCTAATAGCCACACAACACCTATATGATCATCCTGCTTCCTTAAAGTGAATTGCATGAAGCCACTGTGACAAAGTCCACTGAGTGATAGGACAACAAACAACAGTATGGCACACCACACTTTGACCTATTAATCAAACTTGTACAACACACACATGTATGCATGCACACAAAACACACTAATACACAAAAACAGAGTGTTTTAAAACCAAGCCTTTTGCTCCTGCACTAAAAAATCACGATCATCCCATTGGATACTGACAATTTGATCTCGCTTCATGATTTATGCAAGCAGACATTTTGAGATTAAACATTCGATTGCCGTAAAACCAATTGTTTCACAGGCGGAAGACAAAAGGAGTGCATGCTTCAGATCAAAAATGGACCTAGCATTGACTCTTTGTGGGGAAATTACGAAACATTTGAGTATTGCGTGGTGGACTGTCCTTGTGAATTTGGGATGATTAGAAGGAATCTTACATACACGTCCTGCCTGTGTTTGCACCAAAGTGAATGGCTCATCTGCTGCAAACAAAATGCCTAATCCAACTAGTACAAATACCGTCAATGAGAGTCATCTGAACTTTAACCTTCTTTTCCATGTTGACAGTATTTGCTTGTCCCGTATTCCAACGCGCTTCCCAAAACACCCAAGTTCAACAAGATCTTGCGTAACAAATTTTAACCTGAAGGTCATAAAGTCATACTTTTGATTTGTGGTACACCTCTCATTAATTTGTTCAATGATGCGTCATTTACCGAAATTTAAGAGATTCAAGTCTTTCACTTTTGGAAAAGTGTGTGCATGCGGAGTGATCCCGCAGCAGGTGACCATTGAACTCTCCATTTGGTCCCCTGCTGAGGGAATTGGCTAGGGGTGAGGTCCACTTCCACGGAGACACACTCCTACATACTCCCAAAACCTTCCCCCCTCCTCCATGCAACATCTCATCCCATATCCAAACACTATATAAGGTCTGTCCCTTCTCAAGTTGTCAGTCTCTTCAAGAACTCCACCAGGTAAGGCAAGCTCTCTCTGCAACTGGGATTGGGTTTATTCGACAGACTGCACGGGTTTTGTGCTCGCTAAAAAATTATGATGCATGTTTTTTTCTTGTTCTGGAGTTTCTGTTTTTTCAGTGTACAAACCTAATTAAAACGATGCAGAGATTTACAAGCTAAATGCACGATTGTGTCTGAAAGGCCTAGATTTACGTTAGCAAGAAGTCCGTATCAAGCCGTTCCGCCTCAGCCTACATCACAAATTCATTTAATTTGATGGGTGTTGGTTTCCCCCTGATTCTTTGCTGAGGCAAGACCAAAAGTTGATAACGATTACACATACTGTATGAAAGCATTTTAGCATATTTGATAGTATATAACCAACCACACTTGAATTTTCCCTTTAGACCTCAACCATGAAGTTTGTTGCTCTCGCTATCACCTTGCTGCTGGCAATTGGTGAGTACAGGACTTAATGCAACTCTGATCAGTAGATATCACCTGAGTGACTGGTTTACTCATCTCTTCACATATGTTTTCCTGCACAGGGTCTCAGGCTGCTTCACTGCAGGCTGATGCACCCAGCGCCTTAGCCCATGCCCGGGCTGCTCTGGACGTCTATATGACCGAAGTGAAAGACAGTGCCCAAAGAGCCCTGGGTCAACTTGATGACACAGAGTACAAAGATGTCAAGTATGGAAATTTCATGAACGTTTTTCGAGCCAGTCCTACCATCTGTTTCATCTCGCAATGAAACTATGCTCATGATCCCATGTTGATTCAGTTTTATTACTTTCACCTTTTTTTTTTGGGGGGGGGGGGGGGTGAGGGAGGCACTGAAGGCATTTCTTAAAAAGTGATGTTTTTTCCCCACTTTTTTTTTCCTCTGTTCATCCTCAGAGACATAATCAGCTCACGGATTGAGGAGATCCACGCTCAGCTCAAAGTTATGCAAGGTTCCGTTTCTCCCATCACAGACGGTGTGGTTGCTACTCTCAGTGAAGTTACTCAAGATTTCCAAAATAAGGTCAACACTGATATTGAGACCTTGAAGATACAACTTAAGCCACTGAATGAAAAACTGCACGAGGTGGTTAACAAGCACATTGAAGAGTACCGTACACTTCTGGAGCCCGTGATCACAGAGTACCAAGCCAAGCATGAGGCTGAAATGGCGAGTCTGAAATTGAAGATGGACCCCGTCATGGAAGACCTGAGGAAGAAGATCGCTGTCAACGTTGAAGAGACCAAGGCTGCTCTCTCGCCTATCGTTGATGCTGTGCGTGAAAAGGTTACACTTCGCCTGGAGGATCTGAAAAATCTGGCATCACCTTATGTGGAGGAATACAAAGACCAGATGAAAAATGCCTACAAACAAGCAAAATCCATCACTGCAGAAGACCTCACTGCCATGAAAGAGAAGATAAACCCTCTTGTTGATGATGTCAAGGGGAAACTCCAAACAATCATCCAGACCATCTTTGAAACCTTCAACGCAAAGAGTGCATAAAAGTCATAAATACTTACACACTTAGCACATGCGTGCTTTTAATGTCACAAACCAAGGCCAGTTACTGACCCTTTTTTTGTATTCAACTGGGTTATCACGAGCGAATCTGTGATGACGCTTGTCATGAAAACCGCTTTGGCAAAAGACAGCTGAATAAACATCTTTCTGTTGATGAAAACTTTTTGGGATTGACTGATTGATTAGTGGCCTTTGCTTCATCCATTTGAATAGTCATATTCAGAATCAGAATCAGAAAGCCTTTAATAGTCCCACGAATGTGGAAATTTGCAATCTACAGCAGCAAAATTAAAAGGGGTGTGGGAGGGTCGAAAGATAAAAAAAGCAAAACATTCTATGCACACAAAACTGAAAACTGAGATGTAGAACTGTGCAAAATGTTTCATAAAAAAGGACTGCACATAGTGCAAGGATAAAAATACAGTATAAAAACACATTTGTAAACATGTAACTGTATTGGGGCAATAAATTTAAATGGGAATAAGAACTTACATTGATTTATTAGGATGAACAAGGTAGATAAACGAAATGATAAATACGTCTGTGTAAGCTCTCAGTCGTACAGGAGTGGTTCATCAATGAGAAGGTTTCTTCAGTCGTCATCTGTACTTTTTGAAGGTGTCGGACGTTTCGCCTCGCCTAGCTATGTCCGGCGCCGCCATGTCTGGACATTAGGGATATATAAATAGGGCCGATACGACCAGTCAGACTTTAGTTCGCTGACGAAGCCTCTTGGATAGGAGGCGAAACGTCCGACACCTTCAAAAAGTACAGATGACGGCTGAAGAAACCTTCTCATAGAAATGATAAATATACCAAAGACAAAAAACAGATTATCATATACAGTAAAGTCTCGTTATATCGATATTGTAGGGAGTCCGAAAAATATCGATATAACCGGGACTATTGATATATCCGACCCTGCGCGCATGTAATTTTCTCCGTGCGTGCATAGAAATAGTATCGATATAACCGGGACTATCGCTATATCCGATATCGATATAACGAGACTTTACTGTACATGAAAAGACGGCATGAGGACGTATACACTTAGAAATGGTGAAACAGTCATTCATTCAGATTTGCGCTTTGAAATTAGCGATTAAGGATTTTATCGCATATAAACACAGAAGAAACTCACGGACATTGCTTGTGAATCGATAAAATACAAGACTTGTACTCAAAAGCGAAATGTCAACAGTCAAACGATTTTACTCCCCTGTCACAATATTCTACTGCAAAACCGAAATGAACACACATGATTAGATAGATTAGAATGAAGATGACCTCTTCCAATTTTCCTCCGTCAAATCCTGCATTAATGTTTTCCTGTGTCTCCAATTTAGAGCCACTGTCAGAGGGCAAAATTGCAACAAGCGTGCACAGACACAGTGTTGATTCAAAGACCAAAACCTGTAATTCATAATGTCACATTCTGGCTTTTAGAGTGCACAGTGTTGTGCTATCCCCTCTTTCAACCATAATAATAGTTGTAGAAATTCAGGTCATACAGACGGCCTATTGAGAGGTCATCGTTTATCACAAAGCAGTGAGCTGTGATTAATGAGCGTCACCTTGTCTATTGACAAATTTAAGTATGTTCTTTATTAGGGCAAGCACACCCCAGGCTGAAAACCTTCAACACTACCAAATCGGTGCATACGCGCATACACAAACATGCACACACATCTAAATAATAGAGACAAAATAATAGTAAACCAAGCCTAGATTTCTATAGATAATATTCGTTTTTAAAATGAATGAGTGTATATTCAATGTGGTGATAAAACCTAACTTTTAAAAAATTCTCTATGAAT
Organism: Hippocampus bargibanti; assembly: GCF_051943395.1. Lineage (NCBI taxonomy): Eukaryota > Metazoa > Chordata > Actinopteri > Syngnathiformes > Syngnathidae > Hippocampus > Hippocampus bargibanti. The sequence continues at coordinate 13,017,500 of NC_142747.1, forward strand.
ATCTACTCCATTTGTTTCCGTTTCCATTTACGCAAAGTAACTCTCTGTTTATTTGAAAGTTAATAATGTGTTCAAAACCAACAGTCAGCCTTTGGGCAAAATCAAATAGGCGTTAACGTAAGCATGGCTTCAAGGTTTGTGGTTGCGTACATTGTTGCTAAGATGTGTGTTTAATTTCCACCGTCTCAGAATGACAGCTCTTGGGGACCATATGCATGTGTGCAGCTGTGACTGGGGAATGTCAGTGGCATTATGTGTATGATAATTGATGAGGAAGGCCTTGTAGTCCCTAGTGAGAAACACGAGATATATAAAACCTGCTTGTACTCCTGATGCTCTCTCACAAATGTTGGGATGTGCTTTGTGGCCCCGTATTGGGAGGGCGATCAACATTTTTCAGTCACCCGGTCGGTACGCTGCTTAGGATAGACTTTTTTGATCTTGAAGAAAAGAATAGAGCGCTAACAAGAGGAACACACACACAAACACACAGACGCACGCCAACTGAAAAGAATTATATAATATATATTACAAACCCTAAACTTCATTAGAATGACTTCACAGACAAGGAATGGTAAGTCTGACCTGACCAACTGTATATTTCTGTGATGATAATGCTCCTTTTCTCTCTCCAGGTTCACCGTTTCAGAGCTGTAAATTGCCTTCGGCGGGTTGCGCAAACTGTCCATCGTTATCAAGCACTAGGGTCTCACCAGTCAGTAAGGTCAGAGTTCAGCTGGAGATGCATGCACTTTGGCAGCAGTTTGATGAGCTGGGTACTGAAATGATAGTCACCAAAGCTGGAAGGTAACGTTTAGCCAAATATATACTTCTGCTTGAAATCCTTTTGTGATGCAATTTCTGTTCAAAAATGGCAGGAGGATGTTTCCAACATTCCAGGTGCAAATCTTCGGAATGGATCCTGCTGCTGAATATGTTCTGCTTATGGATTTTATTCCTGTAGATGATAAAAGATACAGGTAAACATAATAAAATTAGGCATATATTCTAGCCATGCATGGTGACTGAGATCAATAATGATCAGAAATTGCAAAATTTGGTTGCAATGCACAAGTGTGTGTGTGCGTGCGTGCGTGTGTGTGCGTGTGTGTGTGTGTGTGTGTGAGTGTGCGTGTGTGTGTGTGTGTGTGTGTGTGTGTGTGTGTGTGTGTGTGTGTGTGTGTGTGTGTGTGTGTGTGTGTGTGTGTGTGTGTGTGTGTGTGCGTGCACGCGCGTGCGTGTGTGTGTGTGTTCTTCAGATATGCGTTCCACAGCTCATCCTGGTTGGTGGCAGGTCGAGCTGATATTTCGGCTCCAAGTAGAATGCACTTCCACCCAGACTCACCAGCTCGTGGAGCCCAGTGGATGAAACAGACTGTATCCTTTGACACTCTCAAGCTGACCAACAACCTGTTTGATGACAACGGACATGTTAGTTTGTGTTGCTGTGTTTTAGAGATCTTTTTTTATGAAAATGAGGTAAGTCTTTGGTCAATATTTTTTTTTTCATTTTCCCGGCTAGATGATACTGAATTCAATGCATCGCTACCAGCCACGCTTCCATGTCGTGTATGTGGACACAGCACCCAACAGCCATTTAAATGCAGACAGAAACTTTTGCTCCTTCTTCTTCCCCGAAACACGCTTCATGGCAGTCACTGCCTATCAAAACCATAGGGTAAGAAAACCAGGACATACTTGAAATTAAACATTTCACAGGATTAGACGATGTTACTTTATTTTGACCATTTTGTGACTGAACTACGTATCTATTCTATATTTCTGCCAGATCACTCAGTTGAAGATAGCCAGCAATCCATTTGCTAAAGGGTTCAGAACAACAGACACACAGGATTGGTGAGTGATAATGTGGAAATCATTCAGAAGACATTTTGCCTCATGGTGGAAGTGACAAATGAATGCTTTGTCTGAACACAGGGGAAACATTTCCAAGCCGCTTGGCGTGTGGTATCCACCAGAGGACGTGACTGCGCGCAGTATCACAAACACAGAAAGAGAAAGGGACTTAAAAGAGTCAACGGGTGAGTGCAATACTGTATTTCTATTTCCTGTATGTGGGTGTACTATATGATTCATTGTAATATTTCATAACATCCAACATGTAGTTTTTCATTTATTTTTTTACTTAATTTAATCATTAATTATGTAATAGTTTTTTTCAAGCCTAATATAAACAATAAAAAATATATCCTGCATTTTCAGCACCGGACGGGGCCTCAGATCTGCGGGAGCAAATTGGACAGTTTTGCAATTTTACAGATCCAATGGTAGCAAGCAACAATGGAAACATTGCTCTTGGAACTCCTGCCTCCTTCCACAACCGTTTACCATCTTACTGGGAATGTGTCGAATCATCTCATAGTAACAATGTGTTATAGAAAATGTTTTCAGGTGGAAGTTCGCCTATGTCCTGCAAGATTTATAATTCAGCTGTATTGTATCATTATATTGCTGTGACCAGTACTGGGAAATGGCAAGGTATAAATACACACTGCTACTTTGTGTACTATGCATTTTTTGGGCATATTTTTCCACAAATATGTAATTTACTTGAGTAACTATTTTTCTGAGAACTTTTTTTACCTCTACATTTCAAAACACAAATCACTATGTTTTAAAAAAAAAAGGCACGTTAGTTTTTTCATTGATTGAGATTTTAGTGGCCGAGAAAAATAGAGCCAATAGCACATGGAGGAATGTGAATCGGGCAGTATTAAACAACAATGGCAACACATTTGTAGAAGCAATGCACAATAATAATGATAACAATTAAATAAATAAATAAATAAATAAATAAATAATGGTGGCCCGGTCATCGAGTGGTTAGCACGCCGGCTTCACAGTGCAGAGGTCATGAGTTGAAGACCTGGTCTGCCCTCCCTGTGTGGAGTTTGCATGTTTTCCACAGGCCCGCATGGGCTTTCTCCGGGTCCGCCGATTTCCTCCCACATTCCAAAAACATGCATGGCAGGCTGATTGAACACTCTAAAATGTCCCTAGGTGTAAGTGCGAGAGTGACTGGTTGTTTGTCTCTGTGTGTCCTACGCTGGCGGGCCACCAATTCAGTGTACCCTGCCTAGTGCTCAAAGACGTCTGTAATAGGTTCCAGCACCCTCCGCGACCCTAATAAGGATAAAGCGGTCTGGAAATAAATAGAAATAGAAATAGAAATGTAAATGTAAATGTAAAGTAAAAATACAAGTAAAAATGAAAATAAAACCTACTACTACTATTAATATTATTATTAATAATAATAATAATAATAATAATAATAATAATAATAATAATGATAATAATAATACTTTTATTAGTATTATTATTACTGTTATTATTATTATTACAAATAATTTTCTGGTTGTTCCTTGGCAAATTTGATGTCTTGTGCTAGCCGAAAAACCTTATGGTGTTCAGATATTTGCTACCTAATCTACAAAAACAAGATTAATTATGTATGGTTTCAGGTGTACTCGAGCTAATTTATCATTTTTATTCCTGTCTTTTTCATATTAGCAAAGCTATGTGAACATAGCTTCCACTAACTCCAAACAATTGCATTCATGTTCAATATTTTCACGTCTATGGAAAAGACATACAATTTTTGAAAATATTTTCTCTCCGTTTTCGGGATTGACCGAAAATCTCACGAAGCACATTTTTTATTTTGAAATTTCTCACAGGAAGTCAGTGCCCCTTTTCCAGTGAGTAAATGATGCTGGGGCTCCTGAACCAAAAGATGCGGTAGGGCGCATGGAGGAAGACTGGGAGGTAGCTGGAGGCGATGAGCGAGAAACAAATCGGCAAGGGGCACGGATGCGAGTGCGGCAACTCGCCGTACAGCGTCCGTGGTATCTCTTCGTTCGGTCTTCCGACGCCACGATGAGAGAAAAAGCCGCAGGCCTACGACTGTTGCTTCCCCCGAGCTCTCCCTAACCAAGAGTTTGTTGCCTGGGGATGATGCTCATCGTTTAATACGAATTTCAATAGTGTGAAGAAGCAAGCATTATCCCTCCGTTTAAATATTCCGCTCGTACACCGTGGCGAAGCACGGTGAACTGTCAAGAGTGTCATGGATTTAGCCATCATTTTAGCACAGTCACCACTCCGACTACCCGGTGTCGCCTTAAACTGAATGTCAGATTGAGGAGGAAACTAGCCACCATCTTCAGTAGCAGCGATGCTGTGTTTCAACATGGAGTCGTCGCGAGCACAACCTTGTTTTCTGTCAGCGTTTCTGACGTTCACCCTACTGTGTCAGCTGGGCGGCAGCCAGTCGACACCGGACGCCTCGGGCCTGCCTCTCGCTATCCGCTTTCCACTCACCCAAGGAGCCCGAACCGAATCATCGCCGACTCTTGAACGTCAAGCTCGGAGGGTGAGTGGTCGTCGGCGGAGGGGAGTGACAGCCAGCGGCATCAACTTTGTGGACATGGTCGATAACCTGCGAGGAAAGTCCGGGCAGGGCTACTACGTGGAGATGGCCGTGGGCTCTCCTCCGCAAAAGGTAAAACAGGGCTTCGGGCTTGAGGGTAACGGGTGTAAAACTAATTTTGGGTGAGATTCATGGATGGTGACTAGTGTCAGAACTAGCAGGGTATACCCCGAACTGGTTGCCAGCCAATCGCAGCGTACATCCACATAGAAGAACAAACATTCTCGGTTAAACTAGTTACAATTTAGATTGTTCCATTATACTGCCATGTGTGATTTTCAAATGCGGGGTGGAAAGTGCAGTACCCGTAGAAAACCCACACAGGCACAGAGCCAGAATAGAACCATCCACCTGTGCCCTTTGACGCGGATGTTTCTAGTTAAACACTGTGCCGCCCATCCATTTTTATATTAAATCAGCCTTGTCCTACTTCACGGTTTTGCACTCTTTGTGGAAGTTATCAATAGCCATGAAAAACAAAGGATTTCTGTAAAATCCATTTTGGAACATGGCGTCATTGTAATAAAATAGAGAAGGTGCTTAATTATAGCATACTATGTATCTAATACAATACTGACGTTCCATGTAACTTTCATCCAGTCACATTTTGCCTAACTGCAAAATATGATACTCACACTGAGACTGAAGAGGAGCCAGATGGCACTGGGATTTGAATGGGCAACTTGAGAGGGGCACGGGATTTAACGGGAGATAGAGCGGAAGGACATTCAGGGCAACAGGAAACATCACTCAGGACATTATGAAAGAGGACAAACTAGACTGTGTGCTGTCGGAAGTGATGGATGGGCTTAGTCGTGTAGCTGGAGACAATGACAGAAGTGTGTAGATCTCTAATTTCCATAGTTGATCAAGATCCTATGTTTCCCTGTGGAGTTATGTTGCCAATAAATCACTTCACTTGGATTGTTTCTGCACTTAATCAAATTAAATCTGATTCCTCCTTTATTTGGATACAGATCTAATCGGCCTCAGACATGGAGATAATTGGCACATTAAGCCATGTACATCGCACTGTGTCATATCAAAAATGTGGTGAACAATGGTCATGGTGGTTTGCAATCCACTGAGTGCTAATGCATTGTCGAGGTAACATTTTGGTACTTCTCTCCATTCACTAGTTGAATATACTGGTGGATACCGGAAGCAGTAACTTTGCCGTAGGAGCAGCTGCTCATCCATTCCTACGCAGATACTACCATCGCTCACTGTGAGTATGGCCAAATCGTCAGTTGAAAAGTACACAATATTTTGCCCGCTTAAAGGACAACCGACATCACTTTTTTGTTTTCTAACTGACATCAGAAAAACGTTTTATAGCATCTAAAATAAGTTTCTTTATCTGATTTTTTAAATACTTGACTTGTCCCGTGGCACTAGAATTCACATATATCCCACCCCTTGTTTGCCTATAAATGAGAATCTTTTTGACATTATCTCAGCCACCGCAGAAAACCTAAGAAATGGGAGCCTTAGCATTCATAGCTTTCGAACACTTTGTCCCATTTTTCAAAGGTTTATATCATTTTAAACCTTGCTTGAGACAGAAACTGAAAATGTATGTGTCACTTATGATTATTATACTGTCAGAAAATTGATTAACTCATTCACTGCCAGACGTGCAAAAACGTGTCCACTCCAGTACCAGGGTTTTTGTCATTGTCACTCTAGTTTCAGGACCCACAGAATATTGAGTTTTAGGACTACATTAACATTGAATGCAGCGCAAGAAACCTTACACTCTCTTCTTTCATCAGAAAAAAAATAGTTAATTCCTAAATTATAGTGGTATGGAGTTATATGAGCTTGAAATGATGGCGGCTGTCCAAAATACAATGCAATACATACATATTGGTTTATATAGCGCTTTAACAACAGCTGAAGCTGGAACAAAGCGCTAACATGGAAAAATGGGAAATGCTGCCGCTTTTTGGAAGGGAAAAAACACAGGCCATTTATCGGCACCCAAACAATAAAAAATAAAACCCAAACAAATTCGGGAATGGCGCTCTATGTCATATTTTCGATTCCCGAATAAATTTGTGAATGGCAGTGAATGATCGCGCAGCCTTACTAAAATGTATAATTTCAGTTGCATGCATTGTAGTACACACATATCCAATCTATGCACCAAATGAATATCTGTTAATCTGTCCTTTGTTGTCCACAGCTCGACATCTTACCGTGACCTTGGAACAAGTGTATATGTTCCATATACCCAGGGTCGATGGGAAGGCGAGTTGGGTACGGATCTCGTATCTGTTCCACACGGCCCCAATGCCACACTGCGTGCCAACATTGCTGCAATCACCCAATCTGATCGCTTTTTCATCAATGGGTCCAACTGGGAAGGAATTCTTGGACTGGCTTATGCTGATATAGCACGGGTATGTGGACCGATCATTGATTTTCCTCAATCTTGGTCAAGCAAATTGGATCAAATATCCATTTGAAATTTTTTAGATACTGTGGCATGAGAAAACAGCAAATTAGTTAAAGAACACAAATAGCTTCAGCTGTTAGCCGCTAAGAAATCCCCTGCAGAGGAGGTACTGGCCGGTTTGTATATTGGCACCATGGGGATCACATGGGTAGAAAAGTTGTAGAGGCACTGGTGAGTCTTATGAAAACGCAATCGCATTTTTTTCCTGCTGCCTTGATATGATTTGTGGTGAATATGTTCAAAATGGAAATCAATATGTATGTACTGGATTGTATTTTGTACAGAAGCAGAATGCCTTCAATAGTCCCACAATGGGGACATTTGCAGACGCCCCCATTTCAAGCTCAGATAACTCCAGACCCATACAACTTGTGAATGAAATCTTTTTTTTCTGATGAAAGAAGAGAGTCTGAGGTTTAAGTAATTTTCTACATCTTTCCTCAGCCTGATGAACAACTGGAGCCTTTCTTTGATTCCCTGGTTCGCCAGACGCCTGTCCCCAACCTCTTTTCTCTCCAGCTATGCGGTGCTGGCTTTACCCAAAACCACTCTCTGGGCACCGCTACCGTTGGAGGAAGCATGGTAAGACACTACAAAACACTACAGTTTCCAGTGTTATCCGATGTCAGATGCATGGCCAACGCTGTATGTTTACCCTGTAGATCATCGGTGGCATCGACACATCCCTTTTTGTGGGAGAGCTTTGGTATACTCCCATTCGTAGGGAGTGGTACTATGAGGTCATTATCGTGCGGATTGAGGTGAATGGACAGGACCTCAACCTAGACTGCAAGGAGGTAAGATGTAATCGCTAGGATAAATTTAAATAACATACTTTTTGTGGCGTGTCGCCGATTTCAAACGCTATCTGCTATTTCTTTATCATTTGCAGTACAACTACGATAAGAGCATTGTGGACAGCGGCACCACAAACCTTCGACTACCCAGAAAGGTCTTCCAGGCGGCTGTCAAAGCGATCGAAGCAGCTTCCTCAGTCAGTCCCCAAATTATTGAATATGTCTACAGATGGGTGTTAAATTTCAAGGAAAAACAGATAGATGAGCTTACCTACAAAATGAATTGGGTTGATTTCATACAGGTACTGTAGAGGTTTGAAATTCCGGTGGGGGCTTTCAGGTAGTATTGCGGGTGTGTTCCGTCCCTGTTCCTGCCTCAACCGTGTAAATATGGAACTATACATTGATTGTGCTTTTTCATCTGTACCGTCTATTTCAGACAGAGCAGTTTCCATCTGGTTTCTGGCTCGGCGAACAGCTGGTGTGTTGGCAGGCCGACACAACACCCTGGAACATCTTCCCAGTCATCTCTCTCTATCTGATGAGTGAAAACCGTAATCAGTCCTTTAGAATCTCCATCCTGCCTCAGGTAAAGACACGGAATATTTGATGTATAATATCGAGTTGTCTTAAAATACAAATGATTTCAACCTACACATTCAGTGGCCACTTGGTAAAAGTTTCATCCGAAATATTTTTCTCTCTTTCTTTTCTATACAGCAATATTTGCGGCCAGTTGAGGATGTAGCTTCTGCTCAGGAAGATTGCTATAAGTTTGCTGTTTCTCCATCTAGCACTGGCACGGTTATGGGGGCAGTTATCATGGAAGGATTTTACGTGGTGTTTGATCGAGAAAAGAGCCGAATCGGTTTTGCTATAAGCACATGCCATGGTGAGTAAGACATAATGGATCACTCGTTCACTGTCAGACGTGTGCAAAAATGTGTCCACTCCAGTGCCAGGGTTTTTGTCATTGTCACTCAAATTCCAAGACCCACAGAATATTGAGTTTTAGGACTCCATAAACATTCAATGCAGCGTGAGAATCCTTAGACTCTCTTCTTTCATCAGAAAAAAGAGTTCATTCCTAAATTCTATGGGTCTGAGTTATATGAACTTGAAATGAGGACGGCTGTCCAAAATACAATGCAATACATACATATTGGTTTATATAATAATAATAATACATTTAATTTATAAGCGCCTATACAGCGCTTTAACAACAGCTGAAACTGGAACAATGCGCTAACATGGAAAAAACGGAAATGCTGCCCCTTGTGGAAGGGAAACAATCATTGCCAGAGGTCTGACCAGCACTTTATTGGCACCCCAGCAAGAAAAACCAAAACCCGGCGCTCTCCGCCATATTTTGAATTCCCTAATAAATTTGAACAGCAGCGAATGAGTTAAAGTAAGAAATGTGTACAAATAAATAAATTGGGAAAGGGGCGAATGTTGTTGTTTCTTTCAGGCTTTGTATGTCTCCAAGCTTATATTATTTCCTCTTAATCGCATTCCACTCCACTCTACCATTTTCAGTTCATGACGAGTTTCGCATTACCTCTGTGGAAGGCCCTTTCTACGGTATTGACCTGGAGGACTGTGGCTACAACATCCCCCAGACAGATGAGTCCACTCTTATGACCATTGCCTACATCATGGCGGGTATCTGTGCTCTCTTCATGTTGCCGTTGTGTCTCATGGTGTGCCAGTGGCGCTTTGCTCGCTGCCTTCACCTACAGGGCGACTTCTCTGATGACATATCACTTCTCAAGTGAGCTGGTGAACTGGAGGACGAAGGGTATCGTGGAGCCCTTAAAAATTAGCCAAGTTCACATGGAGCCTTGTCAGAAAATGAATAACTAAACGGAAAATGTTCCTTATATAAACACCCCACTCATTCACAAGGATGGTATTTTCCTTTTGCCAGTCAAACAAACGTCATGTCAACAGTTCATTCTATTCCCAATGAACTGTTGGGCGCATATTCTGTCTTGACGTAAATGGTTAGTGACATTTACATTCTGGAGAATGGCTTCGTCCTACCAAAGCTCAGCTGCAACAGGAGAAATTATTTTAAATTACTTGGAACTTGCTTTTATTGAGATAACCCTTTCGTAAAAGTAGAGAAAAATGGTAACGTTCATATTGATTCCCGCATGTCACATGGCTCTAAAACGACTGTTCTGAATAATAGTGTTGCATGTAAGCGACGGATCAGAATAGATTATGTCACATGTGAACAGTTGACCATAGATCTTCAATCGGAATTATTTCAATTGGTAATGGGAAAAAGTCTCCATGCCAACCCCAAAAAATCATTTTTCAGCAAATTAAACTGAAAAATATATTGTTAGATATTAAGGGAATTCATTATTCACTAGGGGGCTCTTTGACTCTTGCTTTTGGGGTTGGGACCACTTCATCTTTGTTGTATGTACATGAATAATAATAATAAAACATTTTATTTATAAGCGCCTTTCAAAATTCTCAAGGACACTTTACAGCTTTAAAATGGTATGGCTGGTTGTCGTGGTGATGCTCAGAGAAACTGCTCTGCAATTGCTTATATACTGGAGCCGTGCTGCGTAGCAAAGCAAAAATAATTCAAGACATATTTATGAGGAAACGAAACCACTTCAAATATAAGTTTGTCCAAGGATAAGGCAAAGGCATGGGATGGTAAAAATGATATGAATAAAGTGGATGGTGTTTCACGCAGGCTCCTATGCATATTCATATATTTAAAACAAGGATGAAAAAGTATTCAAAAAGGTTGCTTTCAATACTTATACAGTATATCATTTCAATTTATAATAAATACTTTTATAGAAACATATATTTATTAGATGCTTATGGTGGCCCTGACGTTTGAAACATAGCAATGAATCATAGAACGCAACAGCAAATGAAAAAAAACAACTAAACAACAAAAACTAAATGACAACTGAAAAGCAGTATGGATTTGACCTAATTAAAATCTAACCATTGTATTTTAATCGTTTTTTCTTTAGTTGTTTGGTTTGTTTCTTGATTGTTTTTTTCATTTGCTGTTGTGTTTTTTGTTTGTTTTTGTTTCATGTATTTTTTTTTTTTTTTTTTGTGTGTGGTTTAGTATATGTTGTGTTTACCTGTTTTCGTTGTTTTGCACCTCAAGGCCACCATAGCTGGGGAATCTAGGGAAAAAATATTACAGAGCTTCATGCAATGATATTGACCAAGATGTTTACAGAGCCGAAGAAGACGGAGATAATTGATAGTATGTTCAAAGTCATGGTAAACCGTGTGCAATTTTGGTGGGTTTTTCCATCTTCTGTCACTTTCCTAGAACAAAAAGAAATGAGAAAAATATTTCTGCGTTTGTTCGCAGGGTTGTGTGTATCTGTAAATTAAATAAATTAAACTACTGAACATTATATAATAACAGCTATTAAATTACACAACATTCCCTAACCCCGCCAAAGAATTCTTAAGAAAAACTGTAAGATTAAAAAGTCTTAAATCACATTGTATTTTTTTTTGTTGTTGCTTGAAACTACTGATTGTCAGGATTTGATGTCACTCTATGTGTACTCTCTATGTGATGTGTACTCTAATTTTAAAGGACAACCGACGTCTCCGGACAAGTTCAGAATCAGAATCAGAATCAGAATCATCTTTATTGCCAAGTATGTAGAACACACAAGGAATTTGTTTCCGGTAGAACACGCTGCACTAGTATCGTTGTCAAAAAAACTGCTAAGTGGCACTATACAGTTCCATTTTGGCTACTGTTGTGTCCATAATTTGTAAAATGGCTTCAAATGACTTCTACTGAGCATATTTTAATAAGATTCCACCGCATATAGCTATATTGTACGTTTTAAGACTCGCTCTGAATATTCAGGAAGTCTTGTTTTTGAGTTGGTGACGAGTCCGTACACGACATCACGAAAGGACCGCCCCCTGACCGTAAAAAGACACATTGTAGCAGTCCTTCCATCACGTCAATGTATTTTGCTCTACATGTTTGGTCTGAGAACCGTATTGCACCCAAAAGCCGCCAGAAGAGGGCATCCAAGCTCCATATAAGGAATTTATCAACCTGTGGAAGCGGAGGTGGCCACTGGAGGTCGCCATTTTATGCCTCTTTTTTTTTGGGTGAGAGATTTTCCCCCAATGTTGCCTCAAAATAGCACATATAATTCTTTAATCGATTGCAAACATGTATGCCAAACATGTATGCCTTCCTCGTCAGAACTATTTGAATCATATTCATAACTGGATGTGTAACAAGAAAGCATATTCTTCGAATCTGAAGCCGTTGTTTTGATTCACGAGCAATGCAAGACATCTTGGCGTGACGTCACGAACTGGGGGCAGGACTTTCTGAAAATGCCCAATTCGCAGCTCCATTTTTTGCAGATTTTGGACACTTTAAGTCATTTTTATTGGTGTTTTGCATTTGACTAAAAATATCATACTGTGTGTTTTGGGTATTTTAGATGCTATAAAACCTTTTTCTGATGTCAGTTAAAAAACAAAAAAGTGACGTCGGTTGTCCTTTAAGTGTATCTATTGCACATGCAATTAGTTTTACGTGTCTTCAGTTCCACACATTTGTTGCAAAGAAAATCTGCATTATTGCACATCATAGATACTGTAAGTGTTATCAATCTAAAACATTTGGGGCTTTTTTTCATGACACAGACAAACAGTCCAAGGCAATACTCAATGACAACGAGAGGCCCAGAAACCAGCCTGAAAAACATACAGTCATACTTTTTCCAATGAATTACATTTTCTCTCGTGTTTTTCTTGTTTCTTTTGCACTACAAGGTATGTGCGGTCACAGCACATGCTAAAATAAAGACAAATATTTCAAATGAATATGAAAAATACTGGAAGTGATGTTTGAAAATTAAAGTCTTGTGACATTAACCTTACCGAAATACATTTTAATCCAAAATTTGCGTGTTGTCTCTCTTTGTGTGTGTGTTTATAATTTACACCCACTTTTGTGCAATATATTTGTTGCGTCACACGTGTGTATGATTTTGAAGTGCGCCTTTCAACCCTTTCATGTCTTTCAGTTCCTTAATCTCCTTGATGTGCGTCTCACCCTGACGCATAGCACACGCTTGAAAATGGTATAAAAGGAGCTGTCGTGGGACAGAGAGTTTGGGGCGAACCACGGGGCAGAATCATCTCAGACTCACGCCGGGCGTCGGACGGACATCACGGCACGACTTGCTCGACTCCACGCCACGATCAAGCTCTGCGCGTCACCTGCCTGGGAGATCTGACAACGAACCTACTTACAAATAAAGAGAACCATCAAACTCTATATTCTCCCTCCTCCGCAGAACCGTCGTGACCGAAAAGCGGCTCCGATGATGGACAGTTGAATTCACTATTAAATAAAACTAATTAATTGGAAACACAGAATTTGTGGATAACGCAATATGTCGAATATAAAAGTTTTAAAAAGCGATACAAAAAAAGACAAAACAGTAACAATAGAAGGCACCGTACATTAATTCGAGATCAGTTAGCGACAGCTCATTAAGAAATTACAATCCACAAATAATTGTTTGCCTCTTTGTTAATTTCCAAGTATTTACCAAGAGATTAAACTCCACAAATATTTGAAAAATATGAAGTAAGTGCACATACGTCACGGCAAGATGAACTTCCGTATGACGTCAGACGTACAAGCTGGGACCTGTTTACGTATTGCGGAAATGACCGGCGTAGTACAATTGAGTGCGCCGTAGGAGTTCTTTACTGTCAACATTTCAACTGAGACACGAGAAGAACGATTTCCATTTGAAAGGTAATAACCGTGACAGCTTTGATTTTTAAATTACAATGACTTTTTCTTTATCCATTCAAAAACAAGGAAATTGACGACTCTTGTACAATTGATTGATAAAATACTATCCACGACTTAACTATTTTGCTGATCAACTTCCGCAATTAGAATATTGGAAAACACATATTGAAGAAGAAAAAACACCAGCTTCCTTCCCACAGTGAGCTGTCTAACCCCCTTGTGGCTTGTTGTCTGTCTCACGAGAAATGCCAAATTCGATTGGTAAATGGCTTTTCGGTGAGCTAGACATACAGCAATCGTCTAACATACATAGCTCCAAAGCCATTGAAAATTAGTGTGTTGAAAATTATTAGTGTCACGGCAGTTTTTAGAGGATTGCCCGGTTCTCTAGTTGACTATAAAACAGGATTCTTTTCAACTGCGAGTTGTTTTGGAGCCTTCAATTTTCAGAAGCACCATCGACAACACATATCAGACGCTCTGTAACGACTTGCTTCTCTGTATCTCTATAACAGTGTATGACTTTTGATTTCTTGATCAATACAGATACCGCTTGGAATACAAAGCACTAAACAGCGATCGAAAACTATGATTAATTTGTAATGTCTTTATTCGTGAGTCGTATATTAATTACATCGAGACCAATTTGTCACTTGGCTGCACCGAGAGAAACGTGGATGAATAATCTTGCACGTCCTGCTTTTTATTTTATGAGTAAAAACAATTTTACTACATTGTGTACATTTTCATACCACCTCGTGATTGTGTCAAGCATGGTGTTGTTTCATTACACAATATAATTGTATATTTTTGGTTCAAAGATGAAATGTGCTAAAAGGTCAAACTGTCACAAGACACTGTTGATCCAGCGTTTCTTTTCAAATTGCCACTGATCCAGACTTTTGTTCCCCCTGTCTCTCTCTCTCTCTCACACATCCAGCTTGATGTTCCAATGAGGTCTCACCCAGTTGACCCTTTTTGTCATCTATTTTTGTGATGGCAACGCTCCATTTTACCACATTCATTATCCTCCTGTTTCTCTCCAGTTTTGCTCTTTTACTTCTAAACCATCTACTGTCCGGCACACAGTCATTTCCTTTTCAGTCACCTTCAGCGCCATCCTGTGATCCAGGTCAGTCATGGGCTGTCAGACTCCATGCTGACCCACATCATGAGGATGAACTGGAATGTGAGGAGCTTGATGTAATTGCCAACCAGGTGATTTTTTTATTCACACAATGTCATGACATTCCAATGTCAACAAACTGTTGTCTCTCTTACTTTACTATCATAGTAGCCTTGTAACTAATTAAGCAATGCTAATTAATAAATACAAATATGCTTTTATAGACAGGTATGTGTGGTGGCGAGAACACTTTTGCCATGAATACAGAGACATCCCTTATGTTCGTTTTTAGCTACCAGTCATGTAGAGCAGTACACATTTTTGACATACCATGAGCACCCCCTCTGTCATTCTACAGAACTGATTTTTTTCAACCGTATTTTATTTTATGTCATTAATATGAGCATTTAATTCTTAGGCATTACCTTTTTTAAAACTCAGGAGAAAACATAAAATGAATTGTTTTGCCCATTGAAAAGAACTGAATATAAATAAACCACATCACAATTAGCAGCAGAAGTAGTTTGAAATTGTCGCTGTGGGCGGAGCTCAATATTGATCTACATTTCTACTATGTCTCCCCCTGTACGTTCACCATTCCAGGTGGCAGAACAGGCTGGACTGCACAACCAGGGCCGGATTGGACACTTAGAAGGCCACTACTTGCTGTGTACATCTCATCTCGGTGCTAGCGTTTGGAAGAATAATCTCCATCCGGGGAAAGTACTGGCAAACCACCCCAATGTCCTTTGGTACTCCCAGGAGAGGGTCCTCAGTCGCTCGAAAAGATCTATGGCTTTTAATGACCCCCATTACCCTAAACAGTGGCACTTGGTGAGCTAATGTAATTCTTGTATATACATGTTACTGTTTCATTCTGTGTCAATAATATTAAGCTCAGCAAAACGTGTTTGAATTGGCCCAAATAAAACTCCCTAATTCATGTACCTACATCATTAGCTATGATTGTCTTCATACAACATCTTCTTCTTGCTTACTTTAATCGATGTCTTCCCTTTCTATTACATGCTTGCATTGAAGCACAACAGTGTTAATAAGGACATGGACATCAATGTAACCGGCGTATGGGAGCGCAACATCACTGGCCAAGGAGTCACCGTGGTGGTGGTCGATGATGGTGTACAACACACACATAAAGACCTAGAACCTAATTATGTAAGTCAATTTTATAATTCATTCTAACAAATGTAATTTATTCTACAAAACCAATTCGAATTAGTGGTGTTGTGGCAAACAAATATTAAAAACAGTATACCTTGATTTCCCAAATTGCGATCAGCCTACTGGACATTTAAAGGACAACCGACATCACTTTTTTGTTTCCTAACTGACATCAGAAAAACGTTTTATAGCATCTAAAATACCCAAAACACACAGTATGATATTTTTAGTCAAATGCAAAACACCAATAAAAATGATTTAAAGTGTCTAAAAACTACTTCAATTTGAAACCGGAAGTGGCCATTTTCAGAAGGTCCCGCCCCCTTGTTCGTGGTGTCACGCTAAGACGTCTTGCCTAGCTCGAGAATCAAAACAATGGCTTCAGATTCGGAGAACATGCTTTCTTGTTACTCATCCAGTTATGAATATGATTCAAATAGTTCTGAAGAGGAAAGCATACATGTCTGCAATCGATTAAATAATTTATTCCGTGTCATTTTGAGGCAACATTGGGGGGGGGGGTGTCGCACCCAAAACAGGCAGAAGATGACGACAAAGCTCCGTGTGTAATAATAATACATGGGCGCAATGGGTTCAAAATGTTTGTCACAACACACAAGGATTGACCATCGCGTTATTTATGTGTTTTCCTTCTAATTTCGCCATCAACACGGATCAACACGAAGTTTTCAGACCAAACAAAGTACCGCAAAATGCATTGACGTGATGAAAGGACTGCTGCAATGTGTTCTTTCTCAGTCAGGGACGTTCCTTCAGTGACGTGAGGACTCGTCAACAACTCAAAAACAAGACTTCCGGAATATTCAGCGCGAGTCTTAAAACGTAAAATATAGCTATGTGCGGTGGAATCTTATTAAAATACGCTCAGTAGAAGTCATTTGAAGCCATTTTACAAATTATGGACACAACTTGTCCGGAGATCTCGGTTGTCCTGAAATACACTAAATAGACCAAATATCTCATGTTCAAATTGATAAACCTGATTTTTTTAAGCAGATAAACCATCCAACCTTTTTCTGATCTGCTTTATTTTCACAAGGCTTGCGGGGCATGCTATAGCCTATAAAATTTTCAAATTAATATATTGTATATCCATTAAAATGTTCCCATTTGATGAATTTTCTGCACACATTTACCCACATGTTATAGAGTCCAGAGGGCAGCTATGATCTGAACTCCAACGACCCAGACCCGATGCCTCACCCGGACGTTCACAGTGACAACCACCATGGTACCCGATGTGCCGGTGAGATCGCTGCAGTTCCCAATAACAGCTTTTGTGCTGTGGGAGTCGCGTACGGCTGTAAGGTGGCAGGTACACAATCAGAATGTAGTTTGTAGATTAATGCTTCGCTTGTTGAGTGAGTTGAGTGAGGTATATAGGCTGAAATGTCAATCACTTGCATCCCAAGGAATTAGGGTCTTGGACGGCCCCTTGACGGATAGCCTGGAGGCCATAGCCTTCAACAAACACTATCAAGTCAACGACATCTATAGCTGCAGGTAACAACATGCGTGTCACACTGATCCCTTTCTCTCGTTTGTCTGACTTGACGTAATAGCAACTTAAAATCTGTATTTACCGTATTTTCCAGTGTATAAGGTGCCTTATACGCGGGTGCGCCTTTTATGTTAAGTAATATTGAGCCACAACAGGTCTCACAACTCCTGTCAGCAGCTACTGACTCCATTTGCCCCTGCAGAACTAGTGCGTAACCCCAGTTTTTACTTATAATGTGGTGTGCCTTATATTTGGAAAGACCTTATACGTATATATATTTATATATTATATTTGGACAACCTTTTTCTTTCATTGAAGGTGCGCCTTATACTCCGGTGCACCTAATATATGGAAACAAGTTTGAAAATACACCATTTGTTGGGGGTGCGCCTTATACACTTACACACCGGAAAATACGGTATTCAATCCGTGGCACATTGTGAAAGGAATATAAATTGTGTTTTCCTAGTTGGGGTCCTGATGATGACGGACACACTGTGGACGGGCCTCATCCTTTGGGCAAGGTCAGAATGGTCAATTGTTGAGATTTGGATTGGATTCGCCTTTATTAGTCTTGCAGTGGAGAAATTTACATTTTACAGCAGCAAAGTTATGGAAGGAAGAGGGGAAAAAAAGAAGTAGAAAAACAGCCACTCTATTTGCTGTTTGCTATCTGATGTTACCCCAACTTGGAGTGCGATTTTTTTTTTTTTTTTTTTCAAACATAATATAATAATACATTTCATTTAAAAGAGCATTTCAAAACTCTTAAGGTCACAGTTTTTCTCTGGGTGATCAACGGCAGCTCAACCTGGAAGTAACTCAAATAGATAGAAAGCTAGCTAGCTAGCCAGCTCGCTAGATTCATTCGTAATACCCAAGGGTTTGGTGCATGTGCAGATCAATTGTATGTTCTTCAATTTGAGGTGGCTTTTTTATTGATAGAGTTCCGCAAACACTACCCATTCCACCTGTGGCATTCATCATTTTAAAGTATTTTATTTTTTCTGTTCATTTGACTTTTACGAGGTAAATGAAAAGGGCGGCTCGGCAGTTTGACATTATGCAGTGCTAATTTTGTCCGGCAGAGGGCACTACATCTCAACATTTACTTGGCCAGCCTTCACATCTGTCTCCAGATAATTGTTGAAATGTGTTGTCTAAAACAATATTTCGTCTTTTCAAGTAATTTGTACGGTTGGTGAATAAAGCTATATTCATTTTTCTTCACAGGCTGCACTTCAGCACGGAGTCATTGCGGGAAGACGGGGTTTTGGAAGCATTTTTGTGGTTGCCAGTGGCAACGGAGGTCAATACAATGACAATTGCAACTATGATGGTTATGCCAACTCCATCTACACCATCACCATTGGTAAAATTAGACTTTTTGGTGTATATCATTTCAGATAGTCCCAAAGTGAATTTTTATATTGTACTTTTTTTGGACATAGGAGCTGTTGACGAGAATGGCAGGATGCCCTTTTATGCAGAAGAGTGTGCATCCATGTTGGCTGTCACATTCAGCAGCGGAGGGAACAAGCTCAGGAGCATTGTAGGTCTTACTTATGAACACAAAATGCATGCGGCAAATTTCTGATCGTTTGAATTTGTTGCCTGTTTTTAGCAGTTAGTATATCATCAATTTTAGTGTTGTTTTGTTTTGTTTTTTTTTTCTGCCAAGACTTATAGAAGGCAGCCATTTATTTTTGTTCCTTCCGCTATGGATACAGTTTGGGTGAGGAATGTCATTTCCTGGGGGGGAAGTGATTTGACAAAATGACCTCTCCCTTGAGGGGAGTGAGTCACAAGCTGACCACAGTACGCTTATTGGCCAAGTCTTGACCCTCCTCTGGCACTTATAAATTTCACTGTGTAGCCCATTCGAGATTGACACAGAAAACAACAGCTTTGCAAATGTATCACTGTACTTGAACTAAAAAAGAATTTCTTTATTTAAATGATGTGTAAAAAGATATTGTAAAGGGCTACAGTATTATCTGAGTTTTGGCGACGGACAGGTTCCGTCATGATTTATGAAATAAACTACTGTATTTTCCGGTGTATAAGTTGCACCCAAAAGTTTTCATTTTCTTCAAAAGATGACCCTGTGCCTTATATGTAAAGTAATATTGAGCCACAGCGGGTCTTGCAACTACAGTCAGCAGCCACAGACTCCATTTCCCCCTCATAGAAGAAGTTGTGCGTAACCCCAATCTCTACTGTAGCACTATATAATGTATGGCAAACTTTCACTTGAACTCTAATATATATGCGTTATATTTGGAAAACTTTTTTATATTGATATTTTGTATTTGGAAACTTTTTTCATTCATTCAAGGTGCTCCTTATAGTCCGGTGTGCCATATATATGGAAAAAGTTTGAAAATACACCATTCATTGGGGGTGCGCCTGATACTCCGGTGCACCTTATACACCGGTAAATGCAACATGTTATTTGTTTGCATAGAATAAAATTTTGATGTGAGACATTGTGCCGCTTCATACAAGGCTGGTCAACAAGAATCATGTACACAGGCACGCAGGTTAACAGCAATTAGAAGCCTGATATCTTCAACAGTTTGAACAGCTGTGAGGACGAGTGTTTACTCTTCACGTAAACACAGAGTGCTGTGAATTCCCTCCTCGATCATGTTGTCCGTTCTTAACTGCACTTTACCAAGATGGAAATTTTTTGACTTGTACGCAATGAACGTGAGTGGCGTCAACTGTCGCCAACTGTCTCCAACAATCATATACGGTCTATTTGTTTAGCGCTCACATTGTGTACTAGACAAAAGCATCGCAAGTGGGAACAGACAGTGAAAGTGGGAGTAGTTTCCTCCTGTTTCCTGCAATTGGAATGTGCTTTTTTTTCCAAAGCGTCTGATGTTCAGTGACAGGATCTAATTGTTCACCTTGAATGTTTTTATTGGAGTTTAAGTGAAAGTTTGCTAGCGTTGCAATGTAATCCCTAATCCATTAGCAGTTGGGTCATATTACTTTACTGTTTATATTTTAATGGTTAGATTTTTTTCTCTCTTTTTTCTCCACTGTTAAAGTAAGTGTATGTACTTCATGGCTCTTGATTTTTATTTGGACAAATTCCTCTTATCGGCTTTCTTGGTTTCAAAGACGATTGCCCTTCACTCATTCACTGCGAGACGACGTGTAAAAATGTGCCCACTCTACTGCCAGGGTTTTTGTCATTGTCACTCTAAATCCAGGACCCACCGAATATTGAGCTTTAGGACTACATAAACATTCAATGCAGCATAGGAAACCTTAGACTCTCTTCTTTCATTAGAAAAAAACAGTTAATTTCTAAATTGTATGGGTCTGTCTGGAGTTATATGAGCTTGAAATGAGGGCGACTGTCGAAAATACAATACAATGCAATACATACATATTGGTTTAAATAGCGCTTTAACAACAGCTAAACCTGGAACAAAGCGCTAACATGGAAAAAATGATAATGCTGCCTGTTGTGGAAGGGAAGATTATTGCCAGAAGCATCTTTATCAGCACCTAAACAAGAAAAAAAATAAAACCGGGAATGCCGCTCTACGTCATATTTTCAATTCCCGAATAAATTCGTGAATGGCAATGAATGAGTTAAATCCACTCTGAACAAAAACAATGGGCAATCAAAGTGATCAGACTTCACACTTCTTTATGCATAGCTCAATCACTCTTCAACAGACGTTTAGGGATAGTTCTTTATCCAAGATAGACAGCGATGATATCAGAAGACCATCTTGCAGTCCTGTTTGAGATGCACAAATAGCCTCAGACTATCCATCTGTACAGGTAACATCAGACTGGTTCATGCAGCAGGGGACGGGTTGTACAGAGAGCCACACTGGCACATCTGCCGCCGCCCCCTTGGCAGCCGGTATGGTGGCTCTCATGCTGCAGGTCCGACCTTGCCTCAGTTGGAGGGACGTCCAGCACATCATCGCCTTCACCGCCACAAAGGTATCACAACTGTAGTCACTCTTCGCAGCACACCTGCTCTCATTGGAGAGTGTTTCTCAAAAATGGTAATCACATAAATCAAAACGATATCCTTTTTTTTGTTGCAAAATCCACCCATCAGTGTGACAACAGTTCAGATTGGAGGGAGAACGGAGCCGGTTTCCATCACAGTCATCAACATGGTTTTGGTCTCCTCAACGCATGGAAACTTGTTAACGCAGCCAAGGTACATAAATGCACATGTAGAGCTGCAACCACCCGGCATTTAGCATCAATGCTAAACAAATTGCTGAATCAGGGAAATTAACTGGATTTTTTTTTCTTCTCTCCTGCTGTGGTTTGCAGGTATGGGAGCCAGTGCCATATCTTGTGTCGTATCAGAGCTCGGTATTCGAGGAGAAAGTGTCCATTCCATTGTATCCTAAAGAGCTGGTTCGCACCTGGAAAGGTAAGTGAATGTGCGGCTGCTCTCTTCTTCTCTCTCTCACTCGCTTTCAATTTGGCATTAAATGGTTAAATTCTACATGACACCATGGAGCCACGTCCTCCCTTTCCCTTCTTTCATTTCCTCAGTCTGACTCAGGCGTCCATATTAGGTCATGTTCTGCTGCTTGAACATCGGGGCGTCCACCTTTACTCACTGAACGGCATGTCTTCAAATTGCCCCATGTCTCTTTGTTCTCTCATTTCATCTTTGCTCAGTGTTCCCATTCCCTCATTATTATTGTCTTATTTTTCCACATCTTGAGTTTGCGGTGATCAAACTGTAGCAGAAACATTTCCTGCCTCTCATCCTCTTGCACTTTTCTAGACCCTTTCGTGGTCGGGCCCACTGCCAGAGGGGCCTACTTGTTCAGTCAATATTACCTCTATCCTTGAAATGAAGCTCAAACCCATGAGAAAACAGTTTTAGGGCAATATTCCTGTACGTGTAATTACAGGGAATTTATGGAATTTCATAATCTGAAGTTGATAATCTCACCAAAAGGTTTAGAGAATCTGGAGAAATCACTAAACCGAAAACATTGAATGGCCGTGGCACTGCTTCAGAAATCCACATCAATGTGTGAATCATACCCCAAAATGGTCTCAGGCACTTTACAAACTACAGTTCGACACCACTTCAGCGAGTGCCAGTTAAAACTCCACTATGCAAAGCCAAAGCCATTCATCAATAACACCCAGAGACTCCGCCGACTTCTTTGGGACCGAGCTGATCTAAGATATACTGGTGGAAAAGTGTTCTGTAGTCTCTTGAGCCCACATTTCAATCGCTTTTGTTTACATCTCGCGAGCCTCTTACCCTCCTGAAAATGTCTACCCATTGACTATAAGTGTACACCTTTGTTTATTTATACTTTCTATCGACTCATGTCCCTCCCAAGTCTCAGGATGCTTGGCAACCTTAAATGGTCAAAGAGCAGATGAGCTCATTAGTTGTCGTCATCTAGGAAATATGAAAAGAGCGTTTTGCTGTCATTGTTGGATGTGCAATGAGTCGTTGGTGACACAAATTACAAATTAATCTGCGTAAAAGTCAAACCAAATCAAGACTGTCTAAAACACAGGTGTCAAAGTCAAGGCCCGCGGGCCAAATCCGGACCGCCACATAATTTTTTTCGGCCCGCGAAAGCAAATCAAACTTGTTAAATTCCATGATGATTGCTAAAATCTGAGCCAAAATTTCATATTTTTGGATGTCAACCACAATAAAAGTAATTATTCTTGACTTCAGATTTGAAAACGAGTTATTCATTAATTTGCTGTGTGCTCTATATGTAATATTTGAAGGGATTTAAACATTCTAATGGGTTCCCCAAATTCATAACGGCCCTCGAGAGGAAACCATAACTACAATGTGGCCCGCGGCAAAAAATGACTTTGACACCCCTGGTCTAAAACAATAATGAAAATGCTTACTATATTTTCCGGTGTATAAGGCGCACCCCAATGAATGGTGTATTTTCAAACTTTTTCCATATATAAGGCGCACCGGACTATAAGGCGCACATTGAATTAATGAAAAAGGTTTTCTAAATATAACATAAATATATAAAAGTTTTCCAAATATAAGGCCCATCACATTATAAGGTACTACAGTAAAGGCTGGGGTTACGCACTACTTCTTCTACAGGAGGAAATGGAGTCGGTGGGTGCTGACAGTATTTGCGAGACCTGTTGGGCCTCAATATTACTTCACATATAAGGCGCAGGTTCATCTTTTGAAGAAAATGAAGCGTTTTGGGTGTGTGTTGTACAACAGAAAATATGATGCATTGTTACCACTAATTTTATTGTGACTTAGACCAGTAATTTTCAACCACTGTCCCGCACACTAGTGTGCCATGACAGATTGTCAGATGTGCCGTGAGAATTATCCAATGTCACTTTTTTAATATTTAAATTTTTATAAAATGCCGTGCAGTAAAGACTCGGGGGGTAATTTAATATTTGTCCTTGTGTGGCACAGTTCCAATAAAAAACTTAAAGGACAACCGATGCAGAAATTGAAAATATAACGTTGTGCGCCCTTCCTGAATTTGTTCGGGGTTAGGTTTTTCTTGTGGGCTTGCTGATAAAGCGCTGGTCAGACCTCTGGCAAAGTTTTTTCTCCCCACCCACTAGGGGGTAGCATTGGCCTTTTGTACAGCCACCCCCACTTGCATCTCATATTACTCCAGACCCATATACTTTAGGAATTAATTCTTTTTTTCTGATTAAAGAAGAGTGTCTAAGGTTTCTTACGCTGCATTGAATGTTGGTGTAGTCCTAAAACTCTATATTCTGTGGGTCCTGGAATTTGAGTGAAAATGACAAAAACTCTGGCACTGGAGTGAACACATCATCTGGCAGTGAACGAGTTCAAGGACACCCGACGTCTCCGGACAAGTTGTATCCATAATTTGTAAAATCACTTCAAATGACTTCTGCTGAGCATATTTTACAAAGATTCCACCGCATATAGCTATATTTTACGTTGTAAGACTCGCGCTGAATATTCAGGAAGTCTTGTTTTCGAGTTGGTGACGAGGCCTCACCCTACGTCACTGAAGGAACGCCCCTGACTGAGAAAGTGTCACACAATGCATTTTGGCTACTTTGTTTGGTCTGAAAACTTTGTGTTGATCCGTTTTGATGGCAAAATTAAAAGGAAAACACATAAATAATGCGATGGTGAATCGTTGTGTGTTGCACCAAGACTACTATTTGATACAAGTTGACACAAATTCCCACCAGACAAATCAGCCCATTTCCAACGGAGCTTGTGTGCCATCTTGTAAATTTTCTCGGAGCTACATTGGAGTCCAGATGCCTCAAAATTATACGGAAGAACTTCTTTAATCAATTGCAAACATTTATGCTTTCCTCTTCAGAAATATTTGAATTATATTCATAACTGGATGAGTAA
Organism: Hippocampus bargibanti; assembly: GCF_051943395.1. Taxonomy (NCBI): domain Eukaryota; kingdom Metazoa; phylum Chordata; class Actinopteri; order Syngnathiformes; family Syngnathidae; genus Hippocampus; species Hippocampus bargibanti. Next base: position 13,042,237 of record NC_142747.1, read on the forward strand.
CAAGAAAGCATCTTCTCCGAATCTGAAACCATTGTTTTGATTCTACAGCAAGGCAAGACGTCTTGGCGTGATGTCACGAACAAGGGGGCGGGACCTTCTGAAACTCGCCATTTCCGAGGTTTTTGAAGTAGTTTTGGGACACTTTAAGTCATTTTTATTGGAGTTTTGCATTTGACTAAAAATATCAGCCTGCGTGTTTTGGGTATTTTAGATGCTACAAAACGTTTTTCTGATGTTAGTTAGGAAACAAAAAAATGGTGTTGGTTGTCCTTTAATGATACACGTGAGAGGTCATGGTGACAGTCATGGAATTTTTAAAAAGGGCAACTGTAAACTCTGAATTGAGCTCTGTACAAGATTCTGACCTGGATGAAGGCCCATGTGTTTATCTAAACAAGCCCAGGTTTCACACTGACTGAGTATAAATACATTGAGAAATTATATTGTAATTAACTATACTGAGTGTCATTTTATAACATTTTTGGTTAGTAGTGTGCTGCAATTTTTTTCCAATGTAAAAAACATGCCCTGCCTCAAAAAAGGTTGAAAAACATTGGCTTAGACTGTATGGCAGACCAGTCAAATTTTTTGTGTTGGCGTAGTTTCGAGGACATGAGCGGTTGGAACCTACACGTTTGAGAAGAAAACATACACTTTCTCTGTCTGTTTCTCCTCTCAGTCACTGCTGCTGATTTGGCACTGTCTGGGATGCGGACCCTGGAGCACGTGGCTGTTACGGTGACGATAACCCACCCTTGTCGTGGCAACTTGGAGATTGTGTTGTTTTGTCCCAGTGGTATTCCATCAGTTATTGGGGCTCGACGGGCTATTGACAGGTGGCAACAGCGCGCATATTCTGAGTGAAGCATCCAAGCCATATCTGTGCTTAAAAATGAATATTGTTTCCCTCACTAACTTCCCCACCCAGAGACTCTGCAGGCTACCAGGACTGGACCTTCTCTACTGTGCGTTGCTGGGGGGAGAGAGCTGACGGTCAATACTACCTCAAGCTATCTGACCATAGTAAGATATGGTTGCTCGGTTCGCACATGTTTTGACTTGCACACATTATTGCTGCTCTGTGTAATGCGCTCCATTACCTGCCACAATGACCCATCTCTGCTGATATAGAGGAACCATCATCTCAACAATGTGCCAGGGTAGGAGAATTAAAGCAGTGGAAGTTGACTTTGTATGGATCTTCTATGACCTTCAAAGATGTCAAGGAAAGACAAATGTAAGCCCTCATTGTGGTTTTTTTCTAACAGCTAAAATAATTGCCATCATTTCATTTTTTGGGACTTTTATGAGTTCATCAACAATTTGAGCTGTTGTTCGAGTAGCATCTATGCATGATGACTTGTTCTCTTCCGTGACTTCCTTGCATCACATTTTAGTCACCACTTGACCCGTGACATTGTAAATTTCTCCACTGTGAGACAAATAAAGGCTCATCTAACCTAATGTCCAATAAATGACAGGCTGGTGAAGGATTCCATGAGTGGCAAGTATCTAGACAGCAACTTCTCCTTACCTTGCTCCCCAGGCCTTGATATTCCATCAGAGATTATCAGTCCCTTCACCTCGAGCAGTCTCCGGGTAAGTTTACTCAAAACAAAGCTATTTATTTTGTGCTGTCCATTTTCTCTGACCTATGTACTCAAAAAGAAGCAGGTCTATATGACCAAATTTTGTTGTTGCGATTTCCGGAAGTCGCTCAGAAACAAAGTGGCTAGCTAGCTAGCGGTTAGCTAGCTAGCTAGCGGATTAGTTAGCTAGCGGCTAGCTAGCTAGTGGATTGGCTAGCTAGCGGATTGGCTAGCTAGCGGATTGGATAGCTAGTGGATTGGCTAGCTAGTGGATTGGCTTGATCACGAGCTCTCTGTCTCCACACAACAGCAAGGGATTTTATAAAGTGGTTGCCAAGTGCAAATTACAAGTCTCTGTACTGTTTATGTTTTTAATAGTTTTGTGTCTCTTGCTTTCTATCCTTTAATATCCAGTTTCTGCTCCTGGTTGGCTGCTTTGCATTGTTTTGGTCTCTCTACTACGCACTGGATGCCGCCATAGCCCACCTGGATCTCAGAGGCCTCCAATGTCTGTCCTGGAGGAAAACAGGTCTCAGAGTCAGGAATGGGCGTCAAGTGGAGGATGCGTTAGATATAGAGGACGAAAGAGGCGAGGAGCGGGAATCTGGGGTGGAGCTGCACGCGGTGCTTGATTCTGAGGCCAAAATGCCACTTATTGGTCAAGACATGCTGATGACATGACAGAGCCTGAAGTTGGGACAAATGTACTTTTTGGTCGTCTCAGGTTTCCACCTCATCCTTCTTTACCAGGGTCACAGTTGCTTGTCTTACTGTGCAATGTAGATTGTTGCTTGAACTGTGAATGGACTTCACTGTGGTGCGTTTTCAATGCGATTGAAACGCGAGAACTTCTGTCAACATTGTTCTGGAATGTGTCTGAGCAGCCATCCCTCACAAAACACTGGAGGGAAAACCAAAATAATCGGAATCTCAGTCAAACCGTTTGTGGCAGAATAATTTGCTATTCCTTGTGAGGAATGTCATGTATGCACTTTATAAAAGGTATCAATATGCTGTGAGTGAGCAGTTGTTTGAATCTGGTTGGTGCGAGTGTGTGAAGTGGCCTCATTTAAAAAAATATGACATCAAAATTAAAAGGTATTTTTGGAGGATTGCATTGCATTTGATGTTGAAGACCAGGAGACCTACTTGTGGATGATGATCGACCAACTACTGAAAAAAAAAATAGACTTGGGTTTTTCATTTGTTGATAATGCCAACCTATATTTTTATTGGTGTTGCTTTTATATGCCTTAATGTACTTAATTTGTGCTGCCTATGAACTTTTTATACATTTTTATAAGATGTACTAATTCTATTTACTGTTGTACAGTTAAAGCGGAGTTGCAATTTGTGTTTTGCTGTGCAAGTCACATGAATAATAAAGGAAATTGAAATATCACCTTGGGGTTTGATACAAAACTCACTTTGATTTCTTTAATGCTTCATTTTACAGTGATTTGAAAAGAGCTTCAAATTTCTATTAGCAGTCAACTTTGGTAAATACAAACCAGTTTTCTTTACACATGTACTTCCAAGTCATTTAATATGAAAATGTACAAAACATCAGTGCTGATACAGCAGGCATATCTAGATAGCAAGAGAAATTGATCCTTTTTTTTTTAAATTGAAAATTCCCCATGGTGGTGGTCTTGTCATACAACGATGGGCATTTGTTTTTCGTGACCAAATCCAAGATCATAAAATGTATGTGGTGCTTTTGCCAATGGCACCGAACAGCTCTTAATAAACTGGGACTGACAGAGTAGCACAAGGTGAGGCTCGGCAAAAGTGAACAGTGTGGAATGAGACTTGGGTTATTCATTTGAAATTAGAAGCAGCAAGGGGTTACTGAATTGGGAAAAGGAAAAAAAAAACATTGGAGGACCGGTTTGCACTTTACAGGCTCTCAAATGATGCAATGGTTATCAGGGTCATTTCGTTCCTTTGGTTAAATGGATTTTACAGAATTTGTCTGGGCCTTCCGTAGCTCATGCCTTCCTGACTGGCTCCCTTGTTTGACCCCATCTGGAGACCAATCACATTTTTGCCCGCCTTCATCTGATCATCTGAGAATTCTCGCTTGTTCTCCTGCGCTTTCCTATAAGGCACATAGAAACAAAATGTAACCTGAGTGCTTCTGGATGGTGAACAATGGACACATTCTTTTAACGACGGGACTTACTTAAAGAACCAGTTTGGGTCGCCCTTGTACGTGCCCTCATCCTTGGTGACGGCCAAGCTGCCGAGAGCTGACAGGGTCCTTTGTACCGCTGCCAGGTCCTTACCTGCCGACAAACAGACACCGGTCTTGGATCGTTTGCATACTGTATGGTAATAATGTACAATCACATTACACAAGAAACCTTTGTCAAAATAGGCCGTTAAGGAAAGTCATGACATGAAAAGTGCATTTAAAAATATCGTCAAGCTACAATTAAGTACTTAGCGAGGGGGCATACAACGAATAATAAAACTGAATTTGCAAAATTAGAACTCAACTACAACAGTATATCCCTGCAACCTCCACGTATCTCGTGAGACACCAGAAAATGTTTTGAAATTTCATATTGATCATTCATCCTTCATCACCTTTAAAGGACAACCAACACCATCAGAAAAACGTTTTATAGCATCTAAAATACCCAAAACACGCAGGCTGATATTTTTAGTCAAATGCATAACACCAATAAAAATGAGTTAGTGTCCCAAAACTACTTCAAAATGACCTCGGGATGGCGAGTTTCAGAGGGTCCTGCCCCGAGTTCGTGACATCACACCAAGACGTCTTGCCTTGCTCGAGAATCAAAACAATGGCTTGAGAAACGGAGAAGATGCTTTCTTGTTACTCATCCAGTTATGAATATGATTCAAATAGTTCTGAAGAGGAAAGCATAACTGTTTGCAATCGATTATAGAAGTCCTTCTGTGTAATTTTGAGCCATCTGGACTATAAAGTAGCGTCCCGGACAATGCACAAGATGGCGTCCAAGCTCCGTTAGAAATGGGCTGATTTGTCTGCTGGGAATTTGTGTCAACTAGTATCAAATAGTAGTCTTGGTGCAACACACAACGATTCACCATCGCGTAATTTATGCGTTTTTCTTCTAATTTTGCCATCAACACGAGGTTTTCAGACCAAACAAAGTACCCAAAATGCATTGTGTGTCGCTTTCTCGGTCAGGGGCGTTCCAGATGTGACGTCACGTCAGGCATCGGCATCAACTCGAAAACAGGACTTCCTGAATATTCAGCGCGAGTCTTAAAACGTAAAATATAGCTATATGCCGTGGAATCTTTGTAAAATGCGCACAGTAGAAGTCATTGTACAAATTATGGAGAGAACTTGTCCGAAGGCGTCGGTTGTCCTTTAAGGGTGAGGGTATGTTTTACAATTCACAGTAATGAGATTACTTCTGTCCCATCATGGCACCAACAGTCCACTGAAACAGAAGTGAAGAGCAGGCTAACCTTCCCAGAGGTCGACAGTCTGAAACATGTCAGTCTTTGTGACGCCGTACTTCTCGGCAGCATTGAGGAACTGCGAGATCTGCTCCATCTGTTTGAAAGCCATGGTTGAGCTCTGGATCTTCTTCACGGGTTTGTCTCCAGGAAAAAGACTATTGATCAATTCACTCAGGACCTGAACCCAAGGGAAGGATGACAATGAAAAGACACAGAAAGACCCTGATGGTCAAAATTTTCCAAAATGGAGGTCAGTCAAAAAAGCCAATAGTCCGTGTAGTGTACTCACACATCCGTCTTTCAGCCAGGCCTGGAATCCAGTTTTTCCTGACTCTGGCCTTTTGTCATCAGAGCTACACTGGCGAATGATCCACTCCACCAGAATCTGCTCCAGTTCTGGGTCATACTTGCTCTCGATTTTGTCCTGAACCTGCCGGCTCATGCCATAGGATGGACCTTTGTTTGCCATGCCAGCTCCCTGCTGATGTGGAATTAGAAATGGGAACAAAATATGCGAAAGTCATCCTTTAGTCAGTGCAATGTCGCATATTTTCAAAGCAACCCTGTCGTGAGCCGTTTGCATAACTTTCAAATCGAGCAGAATTGACTTGTATGATCATCGCCCAGATCTCCAATATTGTGAAATCCTGATTCACTGTGCTGTTCAATTTGGATCTCGGCCATGTCAACACAAATACAGTAAAGTCTCGTTATATCGATAGTACTGCTTATTACGATACTATTTCTATGAACGCAAGGAGAAAATTTACATGCCGCAGGATCGGATATATCGATAGTCCGGTTATATCGATATTTTTTTCCGACTCCCGAGAATATCGATATAACGAGACTTTACTGTATGTTCTTATTCAAAGTGGAATTTCAAAGCTCCAACATGCACGCGGCCATATTCAAAAGCATTTGCAAACAATATACACCTGAAAATACAAAACATCCTAGACATGCGTGTCCCAAGCGTGGAATGAAGCAAAAAAAAAATAATGCTCAGCTGCTCAAGTGGATCTCCTGTTTTGCCATCAGGGTGACATTATCAGCAGAGTGTCCTTCCTGCACAGCATTGTCTTATTCGATGTCCAAAGGCAGCGTAGTGCATGAAGGGAGCGCTAAATCAGCCATTTTTGCATGTATCTTCTTTGTCATACACATCACACGACTTGTTGCTCACTGCCAACATACATACAAACGCTTGCCAGGGTTTGCTTTTTTTTTTTTTTCCATGTTGTCGATTGCTTTTTTTTTGTGCATAACCCGAATCACTGTGTGCTCTCAACCATACAACCTTTGCTGCCATCTTGTTGTCAGGTCACCCCACTTTCCTTTTCCTGGGTAGGTTCAAAATAGTCAGCGTTAACGCACCAAATGGAAGACGGGCAACACCGCCTCCAACTGCTTTGTGTCACTGGGGATGATACATGGCAAGCGCATCCCAAAAATAATATTCATGAAATAAAATGCTTGTGGCAGTCTTCCACATATGCTCTTATTTAAACAGGAAGACCCCCAATATTCAGAAGTGATATGATCAAGGGTGATCCATACTGGTACACAATTATTATTTTTTTATCAATTTGAATTAAAGTAGTCAAATGGTGATTTTTGATTCTTTATTAGTCCTTCAGTGGAGAATTTACATTTCACAGCAGCAAAGTGGAAAGGAACAAAGAAGTAGAAAACAAAACACAGGAGCTGCTGTAAAGGCAGCCACTCTCGCGACACCATTTTGAAATCAAAACAACAACAAAACAAAATATTGTGACTACACAAAGGATGCCTACATTTTGTGATTTTTGTGTTCATTTTGTGAGATATTTTGGGAGGTTATTCTTACGATTGATCCCAAAACTCAAGATGGCTGACCCGAAAAAACAGCATGAGCAAGTATGGTCAACTAATAAATAAATAAAGGTTTTCTGATTCTGAACATCCTGCTTATAATTCTCTGCTATTTCTTTATCCTCCCCTTCTGTGCAGCTGTGTTTTCCTGCTGTGGTTAGCCGTTGACATGGCCCAGTCGGCCAAGAGCAAGTACAGGAAAACGGAGTTTCCAGCTGTGGTTAAATGTAGAAATTGCTGAATTGCGTCATGAAGCCGAGCCACCACAGTCAAACACTTCTTGATGGTCTTATATGGACACAGTGTGCTTGACAGGGGAGGTAATAATGCACAAAAAATGTGGCTAGCTGAGCTTGTTGGTCTTTGGTTTTCTTGTTCTTCGTCACTTTTTTGTCCACCATTTCTGGTGGAGGCCATTTTCTTGATTGTCTGCTTAGATTAAATCAAGGCGCACCAACCCAAAAAGCTTAAAGAGCACTACCGGCCAAAAAAAAAAAGATTTATGGAGGCGCAAAAACTAAATTAAAAGCCTTATAATGAAGGCTATGCATTTTTATAGGAATGGAAAACATTAACAATGTTTATCTCCTTTATTTCAATTTAATACTGTACTTTTTTTCTGTACTAATTTTCCAGGGAACCAATAGGGCGGCACTAAAGAGCCAAATGCTGCTCCTGCGCAGCTGGATGCCAACCCCCTGATTAAATGAATATGAGGTTTGGTTTTCACCACTGACTGTCCAGTCTGCCGAGAGTTCGTTCTCACTCGATATGCGAAAGCTTACTCGGTGGTGGTTTAAAAATCATTTATTGAATTTCATTTTTGAAAATGTGAAATTTTCACACGAGTCATCTCATCCCGGAAACCCGGCGAGCTTGCATGTCTAGGTCGGGTTATTGCGTTCACACTAAAAACACCCCTTGTTAAAGGACGTGCAGGGCTCTTAAAGGGCCCTGGTGAATTAGCAGTAAAGCACACTGTCCCTAATTTAGCTGTAAGTGAACTAAAAGGTAAAACATTTGACGTATTGTACAGCTCATTGACACAGACCCGTTGCCTCCTCAATAGATCATCAATTACTTCGAGGAAAAACATCCAATGAGCTCAGAAATATGCTGACAGATGTAAATTAAATGAAATTAAGGTCTACTTACAGCGAGGGAATGGATCTGCTCTCTGCTGGCCGACTGTGAAGCTGATTGTGGAACGTGGCTCTTTTCTTTGCGGAGATCTTCCTCCTTAAAAACGTTGGCTTAAAAAGGGGCAGACGATTTAATGACAGAAACATTTGTTAGGGTGGTGGCGGTGGACGGAGGGCGTGCCGAGTGGTAATAGGACAGCTTGGAAGGGAAGGGGGAAAAAAAGGAAAGTTCGTCCTAAAAAGGGCATGGTCTTTAGTAGCTCCCTGCTACTGCTTCCCATTCCGTCTGCGCAGTTCGAATGTCCAGCCTTATTTGGGTAGAGCTCCTTCCTCCATGCAGCAGCACAACGGGAATTCCCGAAATACTTGCACTGCATCCCTCATCATTGTGAGCGGCTGGCTGCATGAGAGAGTTGGAAGTCATACATGCTCACTATGTCCGGTCGTCAGAAGTATTAAACCTCGTTCCAGAAAGTCAGAACGCTGCCACAGTTTGACTTTAGCCACGGGTGTTTCAAATTAACCGGTTGGCAAGGCCCGTTTACCTGTCGGTTAAAGGACAACCGACGTCACTTTTTTGTTTCCTAACTGACATCAGAAAACACATCTAAAACACCCAAAACACGCAGTATGATATTTTATTCGAATGTCAAACACCAATAAAAATGACTTAAAGTGTCCAAAATCTGCAAAAAAAATTGAACTGCGAATTGGGCATTTTCAGAAAGCCCGCCCCCGGTTCGTGACGTCACGCCAAGACGTCTTGCATTGCTGGAGAATCAAAACAATGGCTTCAGATTTGGAGCATATGCTTTCTTGTTACACATCCAGTTATGAATGCGATTCAAATAGTTCTGGAGAGGAAAGCATACATGTTTGCAATCGATTAAATAATTTATTCCATGCCATTTTGAGGCAACATTGGGAGGAAATGGATCACCAAAAAAGAGGCAGAAAATGGCGTCCAAACTCCTGTGAGGAATTAATCAGCCCGTTTCCACAGGCTGATAAATTCCTTCCATGGAGCTTGGTCGCCCTCTTCTGGCGGCTTTTTGGTGCAACATGAGGTTTTCAGACCAAACAAGTACAGCAAAATACATTGACGTGATGGAAGGACTGCTACAATGTGTCTTTTTTTCCTGTATTTAAAACTTATTTAAAACTAGAAGTAACAGAGCTTTTTAAGCGGTAGCCCCTCGGCTATGTAATGCACTACTACTGTCACTACACTGTATGGAGTCAGGTGACACTTACAAAAAAACATTTAAAGACGTTTTTATTTAAACAGGCATTTGACTAACTACTATGTTCTCTGCTTGCATAATGTTCCACTTGCACTTTTTTGTGTATTGTTTTTATTACAGCTGTTTTAAATTTTGTGAAGCACTTTGTGGTTTTTCCTATGAAAAGTGCTATATAAACAAAGTTTACTTACTGTGAACACAAGCATAATAATAATAATAATAATAGTAATAATAATAGTAATAATTTTTATACTTGCACTGTGTAGTTTATGAAACATTTTTGCACAGTTACAGTTAAAATTGCAGTTAAATAGATATACAGTACAGTTTTATATAAATAGATACTATACAGTTTTATATAGAGATATACAGTTTTGGATGGATGGAGGGACAGATGGAGGGACGGACGGACGGATAGACGAATAGACAGATAGATGGATATATATTGTGATGTAATATGAAGGGGCGATTTTTAGTGCCACCAACAGAATCATATTAGGTAAAGGGTGAGTTGAACTGCCTCACGCTCAAATTACTAGTCTAGTATGTAAACACAACCAGTGTCTCAGCAGATTTCAATCGTCACAAGTCATATTGGATGTGAAAAAAAATATTAGTTTTTATAGCATCATAAGTCAGTGTTCAAACAGTTCCACTCATCTGCATGACTCAATTCCTTGAAAAAAAGACGTAAAGTTGCCTGCACATCCTAGAAGCAATGGAGCTGCCAAGAGAAACGCGATGAAATGAGGAGAATGGCTTCTAAATAATTTCTTGTAAAATATGATTATAGTTTGTAAAAAAAACATTTAAATATGATTCATACAGGGTTCACTGATCATAGCTTTATATCACAGGTGTCAAAGTCAAGGCCCGCGGGCCAAATCCGGCCCGCCACATCATTTTTTTTTCCGCCCGCAAATCAAACAAGCAAATCAAAATTGTTAAATTCAATGATGATTGCTAAAATCTGAGCCAAAATTTCATATTTTTGGATGTCAACCACAATAAAAGTCATTATTCTTGACTTCAGATTTGAAAACGAGTTATTCATTAATTTGCTGTGTGCTCTATATGTAATATTTGAAGGGATTTAAACATTCTAATGGGTTCCCCAAATTCATAACGGCCCTCGAGAGGAAACCATAACTACAATGTGGCCCGCGGCAAAAAATGACTTTGACACCCCTGCTTTATATCTTTTGCTTGATCAGAATAAACAAAATAAAACTGATGAGTGATTATTTTATTTCAGTTTATTTTCATAACTGGTACATAATTTAGGACACAGTGTGGTGGAGGAGCGGGACAGGGGTCATACTGCAACTGCACCCAACTTGTATTTCAATGAACTGCAAATACTACATACTTTTTACATTTGTATATCAATCCAACTTGCTAATTTTTATAGTAGCCCCAGCTCCACCCGAGAACCGGAACGCTGGGTAAAGCGGACCACTGAACTGGGTCACATGTTTGTGGATGAGGTAAGCTTTTTCATCACTAATGCGATAAAAAGCCAGAATGCCTGAATGCTGGTCCAAATAGGTTCCAATCCTTCTGCCTTTGGGTGAACCCACGGGTTTTTCCTGGCTATTGTGCCAGAAGGAAAAACCTGTCCCAGACCAGTACAAAGTCCAGGAACGAGGATTGTGGCCCAAACGGCTTTTGTCATCAGAAGACTGGCGGTCCATATCCTTGTACGCTACTCCAATGGTAACCTGAAGAATGAAAAAGTAGACAGTCTAATTCAATTATTCTTTTCCGAAAAGTAATTCTATATGATGCATGAACTACCAAACTGATATTTGTAAACATTTCAGGACAGTCACCTGCTTGTAAAAAAAAATCTGACTACATTGTTCTACAAATTTCAGTAAATATGTGAATAGAGGATTTAATGTTTTCTTTTACTAATTTGAATTATGAAGGAACTGCTCTCTAACTGCAAATGGTTCTTTCATCCCTTGTGGAAAAGTGAATTTTAACTCATTCGATGTCATTCCCCGATTTATGCAGAAATTGAAAATATGACGTTGTGCGCCCTTCCTGAATTCGTTCGGGGTTAGGTTTTTCTTGTGGGCATGCTGATAAAGCGCTGGTCAGACCACTGGCAAAGTTTTTTCTCCCCCACCCTCTAGGGGGTAGCATTGGCCTTTTGCATCTCATATTACTCCAGACCCATATACTTTAGGAATTAATTCTTTTTTTCTGATGAAAGAAGAGTGTCTAAGGCACAGGTGTCAAAGTCAAGGCCCGCGGGCCAAATCCGGCCCGCCACATCATTTTTTTCGGCCCGCGAAAGCAAATCAAACTTGTTAAATTCCATGATGATTGCTAAAATCTGAGCCAAAATTTCATATTTTTGGATGTCAACCACAATAAAAGTCATTATTCTTGACTTCAGATTTGAAAACGAGTTATTCATTAATTTGCTGTGTACTCTATATGTAATATTTGAAGGGATTTAAACATTGTAATGGGTTCCCCAAATTCATAACGGCCCTCGAGAGGAAACTATAACTACAATGTGGCCCGCGGCAAAAAATGACTTTGACACCCCTGGTCTAAGGTTTCTTACGCTGTATTGAATGTTGGTGTAGTCCTAAAACTCTATATTCTGTGTGTCCTGGAATTTGAGTGAAAAATGACAAAAACTCTGGCACTGGAGTGAACACATTTGCACATCATCTGGCAGTGAACGAGTTAAAGGACAACCAACGTCTCCGGACAAGTTGTGTCCATAACTTGTAAAATGGCTTCAAAATGACTTCTACGGAGCCTATTTTAAGATTCCACCGCATATAGCTATATTTTCCGTTTTAAGACTCGCGCTGAATATTCAGGAAGTCTTGTTTTTGAGTTGGTGACGAGTCCGCACGTGACGTCACTAAAGGACCGCCCCATGACCGCAAAAAAAGACGCATTGTAGCGGTCCTTCCATCGCGTCAATGTATTTTGCTGTACTTGTTTGGTCTGGGGAGCTCGTGTTGCACCCAAAAGCCGCCAGAAGAGGGCGTCCAAGTGGCATATAAGGAATTTATCAGCCTGTGGAAACGGAGGTGGCCACAGGAGGTCGCCATTTTGTGCCTCTTTTTGTGTGAGACATTTCTCCCCAAATTTGCCTCAAAATGGCACAAATAATTTTTTTAATCGATTGCAAACACGTATGCTTTCCTCTTCAGAACTATTTGAATCATATTCAAAACTAGATGTGTAACAAGAAAGCATATTCTCCGAATCTGAAGCCATTGTTTTGATTCACTAGCAATGCAAGACGTTTTGGCGTGACGTCACGAACTGGGGGCAGGACTTTCTGAAAATGCCCAATTCGCAGCTCAATTTTTTTGCAGATTTTGGACACTTTAAGTAAGTCATTTTTATTGGTGTTTTGCATTTGAATAAAATATCATACTGCGTGTTTTGGGTATTTTAGATGTGTTTGATGATGTCAGTTAGGAAACAAAAAAGTGACGTCGGTTGTCCTTTAAGAAGAAGTCAGATACCACATTCTGAACCACATTTTTAATAGTCTGTATTTTCGTTTCCATCAAATCCCCAAACGGTGTGGATGATATTTCTGTTTGCTGATGTGTGGTCTAGCTAAGATCACCTTGGAGCCAGTCCACTCCACTTCCCAGTAGTATGGGCTGCCTCCCAGTGGCTCTCTGCAGAGAAGCTGTCGCCAGTAGAGAAAGCGTTCCGGGTGGTCCACTGGGTTCAGATTATCTGCACGCAGTGTAGCCTTACGACCGCCCTCCGACAGTTGTATATAGCGATACACTGTGTCGGGGTCCATTGTGGGCTCAAAGTGAACTTAAGGGTGAAAAAATGTTGCCATTTGCCATTAAAGCATTTTTTAATTAGGACTATGTAAATTTTTTTGACAAGGAGCACAACATAGATTATTTTTTTTTTGTCTTTGAAAGGGAGAGTAAAAAAACTCACATTTCAGCAATTCTTCCCTTGTCTTTGGTTCTGGGCTTACAAGTCCCATTGTTGTGACGGGGGGTGCTGAGAACAAGACCACAAAAGAGAGTGTGAATGTGTTAAATGTGAAAAGGTTCTCAAGGCAGCTCCTTGTACCTTGTTCGTTACCTTGAGGTTGAGACAGAGGGAAAGGTGGAGGCGGTGCTGATGCTTTATTGGCGGACAATGAATCAATTCGATACATCACAAGTCAATTTTATTCAATTGCAATGAAGATAGGCATTAAAACACACATTCTGCTTCATAATACACGTCATGAATATCACTTACCTTGGGGTGGTGGTAAGGGTGCAGGATTTTGCATCTTATAAACTATTGGAAGAAAAATATTAACAAGATTTTTAGCGTTTGTAATTCCAAGAGAAAGTTTGGCGCAGTGCTAATTTACCTTCACTTGTGTTTTGCACAAAGCTGTTGTCTGTCCTCATAATCGGGGCGATGGCGTCTTCAGTTTTCGAGTCCACAGGATCCTCATTCACTACAGCGATAAAAGTCCACTTGATATCACGAGGGGAGGACAGGAGTGAAGGCGGAAAATCGAAACTAACCTAAAGTGACAAGTTTGGCAAGACTGGATCGGCAGAGTTCTTTTATCGACTCTTGAAGCTCCTTGAAGACAGAGCGGACGTCGACTACCACAGAGTCTTCTTTGCACAGAATCGATTCGTGGGATCCATCGGTTGGACCTGCCATCTCCATTGTGAGGAAATTCTCAACAGGTAACAGTAATCACATACACACGCACGCACACACACACATTACATTTGGCCAAAAAACAATGAGTCATCTGCAAAAGTGAGTAAAAACCAAATACAACATTGCATTTGACGCTCTATTACCTTTAAGAAGCAGATGTGGTCCTGCATGTCCGCTAGCCTGTTCAGTTCCTCTCCCTTCCAATGAAGCTGTACTATCTCCTGTTCCAGACTGTGAATATGGCCTTCAATTTGGCTTCCGAAAGACCGCTCATGCGTGTCAAGAAGCTCACCGACTTGAGTGCCAGTGAGAGTAACGACATTGATAAGATCAGAAAACAAATCCAGTCTCTCTTGCTGCATCGCTTGGACCAAAGCCTGAAAATAGTTTAAGGTGACTTAAGGTGAAAGTCGCATCTACATTTTTGTGGCGATATGTTCTATATCCCTCATTACACTTAAAGGACAACAGACGTCTCCGGACAAGTTGTGTCCATAATTTGTAAAATGGCTTCAAATGACTTCTACTGGGCGTATCTTAAGATTCCGCCGCATATAGCTATATTTTACGTTTTAAGACTCGCGCTGAACATTCAGGAAGTCTTGTTTTTGAGTTGGTGACGAGTCCGTACGTGACGTCAGAAAAGGACCGCCTCCTCACTGTAAAAAAGACGCATTGTAGCGTCTTTCCATCATGTCAATGTATTTTGCTGTACCTGTTTGGTCTGGGGACCTCGGGTTGCACCCAAAAGCCGCCAGATGAGGGCGTCCAAGCTCCATATAAGGAATTTATCAGCCTTTGGAAACGGAGGTGGCCACAGGAGGTCGCCATTTTGTGCCTCTTTTTCAATGAGACATTTCCCCTCAATGT